>NC_062285.1:114687559-114990590 GCF_902655055.1 Lutra lutra
ACCTGCTTTCGCCTGAGTGACCCAGGTAACAACCTACTTTAGCTTGAACTGCTTAGATATTTCAGCTAAAAATGGCTTATTTCCATGAGTCACCTGGATAATTGCTTTACTCTGCTGGCCCACTTAGCGGGGTGGGCCAGCAGGTGTTAAGTGCAGGTGTCAGTGAGGACCTCATTGTTTTCAACTCTACAGAGAACACTGTGCAGTTCTTTACTGCCTGGAGAAGTACATCCTAGATTCACTTTCAGCCCTTGAAACTCCTTCTTTTAGATGGATCGTCTATGTCATATGACAAAAAAGCCCCCTTCTATCTTTGTAGAACACTGTGTGTGTGTGTGTGTGTGTGTGTGTGTGTGTGTGTGTGTAGCTCTGTGGTTTTGAAGAAGCAATAAATCAGCAAGTACTTGTTAAATATTTCCTGGCTCAGCACTGTGGAAGATACAAAGGGAGAAAAAGACAAGATTTCTTCCTCAAGATGTGGCTGCTTAGAAAGACTGGTGTATATGAACCATTAGAGAGTGCTTACACATCAACTGTGACCTGTTAGAAGTGTAATCAGAGCTAGAAAAGGACAAATGGGAGTTGGAGAAAGAGAAAGTGGTTGGATAAATCCTCGGAGGGCTTCGTTTTGATTCCTGGAGGTATAGCTAGATTTTTCTTTTTCTTTTTTCTTTTGCAAATGTGTTATATTGCTTACTTTTACAAAATGTAGCCTCTTACCCCAGGATGGTACCACTGAAGAGAGCGGTTGATCTCATTTGAGGGTAACTCAGAGTTCATGGTTCTATAAAGGAGGGCAGCAAACAGCTTTGGCTATAAAAATACTTGAGGTATTTAGGGAAAAAAATCCACTATACACTTTATTTTTATGACTGAGTTTTTTAGATGCTTTTAAGAACACAATAAGTAGAAATATATACAGAAAAAAATAACAACTCTGTTTCATGGAGAATGGTCAATGTTGAAAAATTAACTCTTACATGATTTTTCTTGTAAATTCATTTATATATATAAAAAAGATACTGGGTGTCCTAGCTTCAATTTTAAATTTCAATTGTTATAATTTGTTGTCATGAAATAACAAAGCAAAACAAAGGGAAAGGAACTATTTTCTGTTTTTTAATTCTCTCCCCCACCCCAGGATTTAAAAATTCAGTGGTGGGACAAAGTTGTTTCTTTCTTTCTTTCCTTCTTTCTTTCTTTTAAATAGAGATTTGAACTTTGATGTAAGAGTCTGCTATTTTGATGCTTACACAGTTTAAATTCTCTGGCATAGAACTTTTAGGCTTGAGATAAATGTCATGAACATGATTTTGAAGGTCAGGCTGGTGAACCACCAAAAATGTCTGACAGCTCCAAACGGGAATATTTACATCTGGCTCATGGCATCGTGTTCTCTGCTGTGATGAAGTCAGGTTGAATAAGTGGAACAGTGGGAACTGAACCTCGACAGAACTTGGCACTTGACCCCAGAGGCCTTTATGCCTCTTTTTATCCTCTATCCCCTCCTGCCTCCCACCATGGGGGAAGAACAACCATAAAAATCTACTGGCGTTCTGTAGAAACACTTGGCCTGGTTTCCCTGTAATACCTGTTTATACATGAATCAGCCCAAAATTAACTTTGGGGACAGCAGGATATTTCTGACCTTGCGCATTCAAGTATGAAATGCACTAGAATATATGATGAACCAGACTTCTTGGTAAATGGGTTATTCTATTTAGTTGAATTTCTGGTTATTTAAGAGTGAGTTCTATGAGTATATTTTATTTTAATCTTTGTTACTGAATAGCCATTCTGAAATGTATTAGTCAGCTTTCTTGTCATTGGAGGTATGGTTATTGAATCTTCTTGAAAGTTTTAATCTTACAATGTCCTTGGATCATCATTCCAAACCTCAGTAATCTAAAAATACTAGCATAAATGTAGAAGGAGAATAGAACTAGTAGTTGAAGGGTAGGATTGAGGCAAATTGGATGATATGACATGGGCAAGGTACAGTTTAGTTTTAGTTAACTGGGATTATATTTCAGGGTAATTTTCTGATAACTGGTCACAAAGCATTCAATAATGTACCCTGTTATCATTTAAACTAGATTTTAATAGAAAACCCTAAAGACTTAGTTTTTTTTTTTTAAGATTTTATTTATTTATTTGACAGAGAGAGAGAGAGAGAAATCGCAAGTAGGCAGAGAGGCAGGCAGAGAGAGGGGGAAGCAGGCTCACTGCTGAGCAGAGAGCCCTATGCGGGGCTCGATCCCAGGACCCTGAGACCATGACCTGAGCCGAAGGCAGAGGCTTAACCCACTGAGCCACCCAGGCGCCCCTAAAGACTTAGTTTTGCATGAGATTACCTCTTTAAATAAAGTAGAATAAATTCTCTTCTGCTCCTCAAGTCATTTTGATAAAAGAACAACATGTGCACACTAGGTGAAAAGAGTCTAGAAAATGATTATAAAATCATCTTAGTGTTGTATCTGGGGCATATACAGCAATTTCCTAAAAGTAGAAATGCCACCATTTTTTAAAGCCACATTTTGTTGGGCAAAGGCAGAAAAGATTAAGGAATCTGCAGTCTGAGTTACCCTCTTGTCATTAACCTTTGGTTTGTAGGTTGAAAGCAGCATTAAAATAAACAAAGCTGCTGAACTGTGCTCTTTTAGCAGATAGAAATGGGAAATTTGAGGGAAAGGCAAAAGAGATGCAGGCACTCTTAAGAGATTACTTGTAAATCCAGATATATGTCAGATTATTAGAATAATTAAACTTAGTGAATTAGGGAGAGAAAAAAGGAAGGTTCTGTCTGTATTTCTTGAAGCATGGCATAGAACTCTATACGGTATTTGAAATGCCATTCAGCAAGGGACCTAGAGGTGTCTACCATGAATGAATATTGAGAAGGAATGTAATTTTTTCTTTAAATTGAAATACCAATCTGTGTCCCCTGTAATACAACCATTCCTTTGGTCTGTTAATTGTAGGAAATAGCCCTATCTCCTCTGAACAGCATGCTTTTTTAAGAACACTGAAACACATTTGAAGCTACTAAGATTTAGGGCATTCTTTACCTAAACCAAGTGCAGATTGGCAATATGGAGTTCATACAGAGATAAAAAACTAGAAGGATAAAGAGAAATAGCATGTCAGAGGGGTCAGAGCATTGATGTTAGAAACAGACAGACCGGAGATTAAAAATCAGGTTTGCTATTCTTTCATTGAGTGACCTTGGGCCCATGATATAGTTTTAGTGAATTACAGTTTTCTTCCCACATAAAATGGGGTTAATGGGAGTTGTTGTAATGACTAAATTATGTCTATATCATTATCTGTGTATTTGCAGCTCTAAATATTTTAAAATAACTGGTACAGTAGAAGTGCCCAATATTTCTCTTAATTTATTTTTATATGTGTTCTTTTTAAATTGAGGTATAATTGACAAATAAAATTGCAAGATATTTAGGGCACTTGAGTAGCTCAGTTGGTTAAGCGACTGCCTTCGGCTCCGGTCATGATCCCAGAGTCCCAGGATTGAGTCCCTCATCTGGCTCCCGGCTCCATGGTGGGGGGTCTGCTTCTCCCTCTGACCTTCTCCCTCTCATGCTCTCTCTCACTCTCTCTCTCAAATGAATAAATAAAATCTTTTTTAAAAAATTGCAAGATATTTCAAGTATACAATGTGACAATTTGATATACATATGCATTGTGGAAAGATTCCCCCCCACTGAGCTTCTTAACACATCCATCCTTTCATATATTTACTTTTTTTTTTTTTTTTTTTTTGGTGAAGACATTTAAGTTCCATTGTTTTAGCAAATACTAGTTATACAATACAGTGTAGAGTCACCACCATGTTATACATTAGATCCTTAGACCTTATTCATCTTAAAACTGAAAATTTGTGCCCTTTTACGACTTCTCCCTATTTCTCCCACCTTCAGCCCCTGATGACCACTATTCTACTCTGTTTCTATGAGATTGAGTTTTTTGGTTTTTTTTTTTAAGTTTCTACATATACGTGATACCATGCAGTATTTGTCTTTCTGTCTGGCTTATTTCACTTAGCGTAATGCCCTCCAGACTCATCCATGTTGTTGCAAATGGTAGGATTCCCTTCTGTTCTTCTTTTTGAGATAATTATTTTGTTTCTTCTGGATTATTTATCTTAACTTTAAGATTATAGATGATAATTCTTTTATACAGATGTGAGAACCAAGTTCACAGAAGACTATGTGATCTGGCAAAAGTATATTGATAAATTGCAACATTCATTCACTCAGTTACTGACTAACCCATCAGTCCATGAATATAGTACATGCTTGCTGAGATTGCTACAGCTTCAAGGATAGATAAAAGGCAGACTTAATCAACACCTTCTCACTCCCAGTCTAATGCTTCTTTTACTGCATTCTCATAATAAAAATGTTCTAAAGGTGGGGGAGGGAAGGAGAAGAAATTTAGAATTTTTAACAGAATTTAATTAGGAATAAAAGGTGAAAATTTTTCTTTTAGAAAAACATATTCTGATAAGCAAGGAGCCAATCAGGGGAACAGCTACTTGCTGAGAAAGCTTAATGTGGATAAAAAGCTCTGAGAGTATAAGACATGAAGTTAAAAAAAAATGTGAATATAAAAATAGCAAGCAGGTTATAGTCACAAAAGTTTAGGAAGATTAAACCTTGCATATATGGTAGTCCAGGAAAGATGCTACAATTTGTGTTCAGGTCATGAATACTGATTGAATTTGCCCACATACATGGTGTTCTATGAGTGGTGGTGGTGGTGGTAGGGGCCAGGGACGCAGTGGTAGTAAGAAGTGTAGAAGGAGTAGCAGGAGCAGAGCAGAGACAGATTGTGACTTGGAGGAGTTTAGTATCTCGTTGGGATTATAAAACATTTGCAAAAGTAAATGGAGAAAATTTCCAAACCGCTGGTTAAGTATAGATTGAGAAAGCATTAGGTCTAAAGGAGGTTGATAATCTGAAAGGCAGTAAGCATTAACTCTCACCAGTCCATCTGTCCATTTTGTGCTAGGAAAGTCACCGAGCATTCTGGACTTCAATCGACTCATTTATAAATGGGCGAGAGGTGGCCATGTTTATCATTTATTTGGCTTGAGAAATACCTTTCAAGATACTACTTTGAAGTTCTACCATTACCACCTGTCTATTTTCTTCCCTCCACCTTCAGTTCCCAACAGAGAGGGGCACAGACACACACACACACACACGCACGCACAAACACACCCCACATTCGAATATTACGTGGTGATGGAAATGAACAACCTTATGAACCAACAGGTGAGTTACTACAACTTCTACCTTGAATCCCAATGGGAGTTACAGATTCCTCGATTTCCCTTTGATTCTCTGTTTTGCCACCACATACAGAATAAGCTAAGATCTCCTGGTGAGGAGTTGCTAGTATCTAGCAACACAGGATGGAAGGAACACTGAAAAAGAATTTTCTAATATTAGTTTCATTAAAGAGCTCAGTTGATTAGTGGTAATGATGAGACTGAACTCTTGCAGATAAGATACAGCCCTCCGAGCCATATTTACCCATTCTTTTAAACATTCAACAAATATAGATTGGCATACCCAAATCCCATTTTGCATTATATGGTGGTGGTTAGGATTAGCATAAGACTTGTGGAAAGATGCCTGCCGCAGTGAGTGGAGATCTGAATTGCTCAGAACAATTTCCTTTTGAAATTGCCAGTTCTACTTTGAGACTAGACTTATTAACACAAACATCCAAGCTGTACCTTGGAGGCCCCTTGAGGTTTACCTGTCTGCAGCTATTCATTAGTTGCTTAGTCATGAACTGTAACATGTCAGGCGTATAGAAGAAATGGAGGTGCATTCCTATTTACAAAGCAAACTCTCTGTTTAATTCAAAGGTAGGAGAACTATTTCTCTTGGACCATTTCCTTTAAAATGGTCAAAGGAACAGATGGGTTATCGATGTTAAAAACTAACTGTGTGTGTGTGTGTATGTGTGTGTGTGTGTGTGTGTGTGTCAGTGTGCATGTGTGTCTAATTAGTTTTCCATCATTTCTTATCTTTTTTTCTGAGAAACCCTCTCTAACCCCTACTCCATTATCTCCACAACACTGTCCCGGAAAGAGAAACACAGACAGACCCATAAGCCCTCACCATTTTTCACCCCTCTCAAAACCTGATCAATCTCTGGCCTGAACTGAGTAACCATTTATGTTAGATGTTTTATTACCTAGCTCTATAACTTGGGAATATCTTTCAACTTCTTTTTCTCTTGGCTTTCTTGTTTGTTGACAGAAGATTAGATGACATATAAGCACATCCACACTCTCTGCCTGTGTAAAATGATGAATTTTAAATTCATTAAACTCACCTTAATGCGCCAAAAATAATGTGGGAATGGGCAGCTATGAGAGTGCCCATTGATGTACTGTGTCCAACATAATATGCCCCTTGGCCTGTCATCATTGTAGCTGATGGGTAACGAGCAGATATTCAAGTTCTTTTACACATTCCTTTGGTCTTCAACCCTGGCTATCTAGAAATGTGGTCAGCATGGACTGCCTTAATTGCAGACTGTCTTAAATTTAGAGAATCTGACTGAGTCACGCTGTGGGTAGTGGAATGAGGATTGTTCTTCCAATCATTTTAATCTCTGAGTTAGGATGTCTAAGCATTATCATTAAAATTGTCATAGAACAACAACAAAACACCCTGCATCTTCTAACAATACTGTAGTGAGTGATGATGATTTTGAAACTTGTCCAAAGTCATACAGCTGATAAGTCTAAGACCCAGCACGGGTCCCTAGGCCTCTGATGTTGACACTTTCTGAAGTCCTCTATGACCTCATCACAGAGGTCATTACTCTTCTCTGTGTTTGAAAAAGTACATAATTTTTACTGCTTGCACAACAGTTACGACATCACACTGATTTTTGCATGAGGATGCCTGGTACATGGTACTCACTCAAAAAATAATTTGTCAATTGAATATCTGAATGCCTATATATGTGTCTGCCTACCATAAGGGGCTGTGAGCTCCTTAAAGAACGGACTGGATCTTACATATTGTTATTTTTAGGTCTTCAACCAGTGCCTGCTACTTGAATGGTCCTCAACAAATATTTGTTGCATTGATCTACATTCTTAGCAAATGAGTTCTGACTTGTTTGGATCTCATTGCCCCTTATTACAACCTTCCTTTTATTTCAAGGTCGACTGTAGTTGTCCCTTCTTCTTCCACAACTCCTCTCTTTATCTTCCTTTGCTTTTTTTCTACCATTCCATTTTAATAACATACATACATATATATATGTTTATATTTATATTTATATGTATATATATCTCCCCTTCCCCATAGCTCATCTGTTTGCTTGTTATCCTGAGAGGTTGGTGAAATGCCCATAGACAAATCTCACTGTAGCAAGTTATGAAGTTGCTATGAAGTGAGGTAAGGCAAGTTTTATGCCAGACTCACCCATTTTGTGAATGTATAGTGTTGTTTAGTAGGAGGCAAGGGGCATCACGTTACAACCTCAGGCTGAAGTGAGGAAGATAATGGTTGACTCCTTAAACCCTTCAATATTTAATTCCTGGCTGGGAAGGCAACATTCACAGGAAACCTTCAAAACACCAGATGCTGTTTATTAGTGATTTGACATTAATGCCCATGACTAAGTTACAAGCATTCCAAAGTCCAGGTGGCCTTCAGACCCATTTTGTATCAAGAGGCCCCATGGACAGTTGTGCCTGTTTTTTACCTAGTGAGATTGTACCTGATTATGCCTAAAAGCCCAATTATTGTTTTATTGGGACTAAAGGAGCCCGGATTTGTTAATGAACAGTTCTGCCCCATCATTATGCAACTGAATATAGTGCCATGGCATGGCTCTCAAACTTGAAGTGAATCTAGAAAATTGCATAAGGCCTAAGCTTCTCTCGGCGTGTGTGGTTTCTTCTTCAGTGCTTAAAACCAGAATTGGTATTTTTCATTTCTCTCTCCCCTGGGCTCAGTCAGTTCCCCTGAACGCATTAATTTATTGGTTTTCAAATTGTAAATTTTCGTCTCACTTATCTTCAGCTTATCTGCTCTCTTTTCTTATTCTCTTCTTTGGACTGCTCCATCGAATACGAAAAATGTTCATCTTAGCAGACCCTTTCTTATTACTAGGTCCCAGCTTCTATTTCTCTCTCCTTAAATACTGAACTTCATTTCATAACTGCATCAATTTGGCAGCTCTGTGACACTCTATGTTAGATGGATCTTCTTGAAAGAAAAAAGCATATAGGCTACATACTAATTCTAAAAATAACAAGCATTATAATTTTACATAATTTTTACTGCAATGGCTTCTGTATTATCTAAGATCACTAACTGTAATTGACTTTCAGTTCTTCCTGTCTTCTTTAATTCATCACATGAGATAGTGCTGGAGTGATTAACTCATTCACTTTCTGGATTCCAACAGTTAATTTGTTATAATATTGGAAGATTTTGGATTTTGATGGTTCATAAATATATATCAAGAATCTAATTGACAAGATGAGGTCTATGTAATTAAGACCTAGTTAGGCCATAAATTCTCTTACCTATTTTCAAATCTTTTAGAAGCATTCATCTTAATGGAAATTTTTTTGTATAGAACTGAAAAATGTTTGACTTGAAAGTGGCCTCAGAAATAACCTAGTCTTAGTTCTTGGCTTTACTGGTAAGTGCCTGAGTGGAAGAATTAAATATATATATATATATATATATATATATATATATATATATATATGTGTGTGTGTGTGTGTGTGTGTGTATACATACATATATATATGTATGTATATATAAGTATAAGTATATATATACGTTTTAAAGTCATCTCGTGGCTTAGTAGCAGAACCACAGTGAGTCTCAATTCTGGATACACATTAGAGTCATAAGGAAAGCTGAAAAAAGCTCCCGTTTGAGCCCTACCTCAGAGAATTAACTTCATTCATTCATTCATTCATTCATTGTAGTGTGGGAAAGAGCATGCACATGAGCGGGGGGGGGAAGAGGAGAGGGAGTGAGAGAGCAGCTCAGTCTCATGACCCTGAGATCATGACCTGAGCCGATCTCAAGAGATGGGCTCTTAACTGACTGAGACACCCACGTGCTCTTACCTTGGAGAATTTCACTTAATTGGCCTGGACACTGAGATTAAAAAAAAAAAAATCTTTGTACATAATCTAATTCTAATGGGCAATAGCATAACTTGTTCAGAGCTCAGGATTGGAAGTCCGAAAGAGCTAACTTATCATATGTAAGTCTCATTTTACTTATCTTTAAGATGGAATAATATGATATCTACCATACAGCTTTCTAATAATAGTTGAATGATATAATGAACCCAGAAGGCTAATCAAAGGGGCTGGCACATTGGAAGTACTATAATTTATAGTTATGATGCCCAGTGCTCAGCTCACCTGACTCCTAGCCTAGTGAGTTGTGTTACTTCCACAATTCTTTCTGGTCCTTTCCTTTCTGACCTGATGGTCATTTGCTTCCTTCCTTCCATTCCTTGGCTTCATTTCTGATGCTTTTAGAGCTGTGGGGCCAAAAATGTGACTGGATTTTCCATTTATGCACAGTGCAAGCCCAATTTAGTTTTCTTAAGATTCTGGTCAGAATCTTGTGCTCAGAGGTAACTTCTCTAGCTTCCAACACCCTGAAACATGCTTGCATGTGTATGCGTGACTAATTTCCTCTCTTGTGGTAATATGTTAGAAGTCCTCTTGCATTTCTCTCAGCTTACATGCTTGGACTAGAGTAGGTGCTTATGCTGCATGTTCTTGTCACTCTGGAATACCCTCTATTACCGTCCTTAATATTGTTGCTGAGTTGATTATCTATCCTTTTCACAATAGTGTATATTCTCCCAGGACAGGGCCAATGTCAATTCTGCTCATCATTGGACTCTTCTTCTTTTCTTTTCTTTCTTTCTTTCTTTCATTTTTTTTTTTTAAAGAGTCATTTATTTATTTGAGGGAGAAAGAGAGGGGAGAGTGAGGGGGAGAGAGAGAGGGAGTAAGAGAGAATCCCAAGCAGACTCCCTGTTGAATGTGAAGCCTGATGCAGGGCTTGATCCTATGACCCCAAGATCATGACCTGAGGCAAAACCAAGAGTCAGATGCTCAACCAACTGAGCTACCCAGGTGTCCCTCACCACTAGATTCTGGAGGATTAATACTGGGCCTATCACATACGAAACATATTAAATATTTGAAAAATGTGTAACAAAGTAAAATGCTAAGAACTGTGCTTACTTGCTTTTTTTTTTTTTTTTTTGGTAGCAATCTTAACTGATAAAAAATGAGTGGAAGATCTTGCTGGTTGCCTTTGGGCCCACATGTGGAGGAGTCCCCATTGCTGTGAACATGTTTGATTAATATGCTCCACAGATCCTAGGTAACTTGTGCACAGGAGACATACAGAGTAACACAGACCACACTTTTGTTTTTACTATTACAAGACAGCTGGCTCTAGTCCTTGTCATTAAGGTGTGTCCAGTCTTTAACTTTCTCTGTGCATTTTTTTTTTAAGATTTTATTTATTTATTTGACAGACAGAGATCACAAGTAGGCAGAGAGGTAGGCAGAGAGAGAGAGAGGAGGAAGCAGGCTCCCCGCCGAGCAGAGAGCCCGATGCAGGGCTCAATCCCAGGACCCTGGGATGATGACCTGAGCCGAAGGCAGAGGTTTTAACCCACTGAGCCACCCAGGCGCCCCTCTCTGTACATTTCTAAGAGAATCTCTACCCTAAGCAACAGGTAGAAAGTAATGCTATGCTGAAGGTCATATCTATCTCTCTTCGCCCTATCGCTAGGGAGACCTTGATTAGTTAGAGTTGTTATTCTTAACTTACTAAAGCAAATGAAGTCTAAATGCTGGGGAGTTAAGTCATATGACTTTTAAAAGGCTTTAGAAATTAATCTTTTGTTTCTGGAGAAAGAGACACATTTGCCATTTACCAATCTCCAGTTCTAATGCTTACCTGGCAAATGAATAGATGACATTTTGTTTTACTTTATTAAAACTTTGAGAAGGAAATTGCAATATGATGAATTTTAAAATAAAGTAGGCCCCAGAGAAAAACTGCAAAGGGATAAAAATATTTCAATTAATGACAAGGGAAATGATTAGAGTAATAGTCCCACTGGGGTTAAAAGAAAAGTTGTTATCTATTAATAAGATATTGTTATATTAGAATGTTTTGGAGCACTGAGCTGTTCGCGGCATAGTCTTATTAAGGTGGAGCTGGAAATCTCTGTGCATTTACCTTTTTGGTTTTCAAAAACAAATATATTCTTTAGACTACTACTGGTGAACTAAAAATAAACTATTTTCTAACACTTGCTGGCTAATGAATTTACTTTTGCCCTAGTGAAGAACTGGAGGGAAGCATGTACTTAAGTTTGTCTGCAAAACCTTTTTCCTATGAAAATATTCATAGAACAGAAGCTAGAGGACAGCTGGGGATTTGAGTTCTCTTCTTACTCTGCCAGGATTTCATTAGGTTTAGACTTAACTTTCATTTCCCTTGACTACTTTTAAGATGTACATAATTACTTTGAAGATATTTAATGAAAATAAAGCTTTTTAAGGGATGTATTTAAAAATGGAAGACCATGGTATTCAACTTCGTGAACCCAGGAGCATTTGACGGTATGCATTAGTTGGGACAGGCCAGGTTACACCGCAATAACAAACAACCCTCAAATATCCCTCACTTAAAGGTTATTGCTATCCACTGAGAGTTCACTGTGGCCACGGCTCCCACATTGTTGTTGTCCTTTCTTAGTGATTCAGCCTCTCCTCTGGAACACTGCCATGTACTGTGGGAGCAGCAAAAGAGCATGTGTTTATGTGCACAATGTCTCTTAAGGCTTCTGTTTGGAAACGACATTCATCACATCTACTCATTGGCCAAAGAAAGTCACATAGCCATCCTTGAGTTCATCAGGATGAGGCAGTGCTCTCCGGATAGGAACTGATAGAAGTGTGGAAATGAACATTTGTGAATAGCCCTGAGACCTCAGTTACGCACAAGAGTGTCATACACTATTGGTTGCAAATCCAGTACCATAAATAATTATTAAAATATATTTATTAGCCTTTCCTCTGTGCTAGCAAGAAGGCCTGAATTTATAAAAGTGTATATAATGCTTGCCTATTCAACTGGCAGGTGGCACCTTGCCAGACGCTTTGATTACCCCCATCTCTGGGACAATCATAGAAGTGTGGACAGAGTAGGGCTATCAACCAGAAAACCCGGGCAAGATGAGCCAGCAGAACTGGTGGATGGTGTCTTAAACCAGCCTTAGCAGTGAGGCAGAGATGACAGAAAAGACAAATTTCAATTGGTAGAAGAGAATAGGCCATTTTATAAAGACTCAAATTGGATGCAATTTCTAATTGTGAAAATCCACAAAAACTCTGACAGTCAGGAAAATTCAGATTTATTGAAATATGTGCTAGATTGGAGTTTACTATTTGTCTTAAAAGTGGGCATTTCCCCTCCTCATTCATCCTTCCCCATGCCACTGTACATTGTGTCCGCTTCTCCAACAGCATGCAACCAGTAATCCTGCCTCTATTTTTAGGGTTTTAAATCCTGGCTTCAAAAGTACTCAGGCAGTAGACTGAGAAGCCTGTGGGGGTGTGGAGGATTAGCCTTAGGCAGCTGTATGACAAAAGCCGTCTATTCACTCCAGATAAGAGTGAAGGAGGTTGAGATGTAAAATTCATTTCACATGCGTTTCTTCTCTAGATCCCCCCCCCCACCCTTGAATATAAAGGGGAGGAAATTCCCTCCTCCACATCTCCACCCACAACCCTGCATTCTACCAGTCCCTTTGATTTCTGCCCTTGGGAAATAGAGAGAGCTACTACTGCATACTGTGATCCCTAAGTGAGGTTGAATTTTGTCCACCCGCAGCAATCCCAGAGCTGGGACCTTGCTCACGCTGTACTGTAACCCAGCCACACCCAGTGATACATTGGCTTTACCGTACTGCATCCACACCTAGTAGGCGGGAGAACAACTTCCACATCCTTTAACACCTTGGGAAACGTCTTCAGTTGCTCGGCACACCACATCGGAATGACTCAGATGAGACACTTCCACTCTCTCAGCAGTTTTCAAATGCCTCACTGTAGTTCTCTGGCTTTCTCCTCTTGGTGTCAAAATGCAAGGCACTGCTTTGATTGCAAGGCGGGCCCTATCTTGGTTACAGGATTTGCTGTATATCTGATCTGAATTTACACCAATCCTCTAGCGGGATTTCTTCTCTTCCTGGGCACTGATTTGGTAAGGAGGACAAGTGGGCTTAATTATGTCCTATCTATGGGGACTCTGAGTTTTGTATCTATATTGAGTCATATTGAATCATTCTGTACTTAATTTCTTTAAAGGAGCAAATTAACCAGTACATTAACCTTTTTTGACACTAAAACTTCATCAGGGGAATAGAACAGAACCCATTTATGTGGCCTCAGGTAGTGATGGCAGAAAGATAAATTCATTAGTAAACAGAGAGTCTAAAATGGAGGTAATCATGAACACAAGTGGCCAGACTGTTCAATATGGGTAACTTGGCTTATTTATAATTAAAAGAAATTTTAAGTTTAAATGCACTAAACCCCTACATACTCAATTATCTCACTTTTCACAGTGTTACAAATATGTTTAGTTATCTCTGTCTCTTACTGGATTATAAGCTCAGGAGGGTATACATTTTATTAATATTTTTATCCTAATTATGATCACTGTGTTATCCTTAATAGACATTTGATAAGGGAATACTCCTAAAAAATACTCTTCTGGAGCAAGATACACAGTCTTTGGTCTTGGGAGTTTCTGGCTTATATCCCTGACAATTCATCAGGAATTCTCTTCCATCAGTTAGATTACCAAAGTTTACACATCAAGATCATAAATTTCCATTATATATATATATATATATATATATATATATATCCTCATATGTGTGTGTGTATATATATTTCAGAAGAAAATCTTAGTCTACATTAAAGGTAAAATCTGAGGTTAAAAAATATGATCATGGGGCTCCTGGGTGGCTCAGTGGGTTAAAGCCTCTGCCTTCCACTCAGGTCATGATCCCGGGGTCCTGGGATCGAGCCCCGCACTGGGCTCTCTGCTCCACGGAGAGCCTGCTTCCTCCTTTCTCTCTCTGCCTACTTGTGATCTCTCTCTGTCAAATAAATAAATAAAATCTTTAAAAAACAATATGATCATAATACAAGCCTACACAAAATTTCAGTATTATTAGAAATATTTCTATACTCCAGCAAATGGTCTTTTATTTGAAATGAGGGTGACATATAACAGCTAACATGTATGGACTATTTCCTATTAGTCAGGCACTATTCCACATTTAGCCTATTTAATCCTCAAAACATTCCCATTATGTATACATTGTAATATCCTTACTTTACCAGTGAGGAACCAGAAGTAAGAAATGGTTGGTTAATTTGACCATGGTTCCACAGCTGGTGACTGGCAGGTCAGGAGAAATCTCATAGTGTGAATGTTGATATATTAACAGTGTAACTGCCTCCTCATTATTACGTTATACTAGAACAATCAAAGAAACCTATGCAAATCTTTGATGCTCATTAAATATTGGTCAGCTTTGATCTCCTTTATTAGCATTTGAATTTCGATTTTTGAGGGTCCTAAGACAAGAACATAGATGAAAACACATGTTACCTTTTCAAATTTCTGAAGCAAAGCTCTTTGTGATGGGTGGCACTGAATAGGTTTTTGTGGATATAGAGGTCTCCGAACATCATTTCACTGTGAATACGTCAATGTGGCAAGGAAAAGCCCTGATGTATATACAGGAATGTTGGAAATTGATAATTCACAGTTCAAAACAACCACTTGGTTTTTATGTTGACTTAACTAGTAACTCCAGTACAAGGTTTCCCAGTTTTTTGAGCATAGGACTTTTTTTTTCCACGATCAAAATATTTTAGGATACAGGGACGCCTGGGTGGCTCAGTTGGTTAAGCAGCTGCCTTCGGCTCAGGTCATGATCCCAGCGTCCTGGGATCGAGTCCCACATCGGGCTCCTTGCTTGGCGGGGAGCCTGCTTCTCCCTCTGCCTCTGCCTGCCATTCTGTCTGCCTGTGCTCGCTCGCTCTCCTCTCTCTCTGACAAATAAATAAAATGTTTAAAAAAAAATATTTTAGGATACATATGATAATAACTGAGTTTTAAATTATCTATGGATTAAAAAATACAGAATCACATTTCTGTAATTTCTAAGAAAAGTTAACTAATGGAGATCAAAATGAGTTTGATCAAAAATGATTTTTGGTTTTTGAACCCCAGAGAGAAAATTTGAAGAACTGGGGTGTTGTGGTCAGGATAAGGTGATGTCAACGCAGGGGTAGGCTTGGCTGCTTCCAATTTTCATAGTGGCTAATGGAGAATATGGTTGAGGTGCAGAAAATCACTGGAAAAGAGCAGAGTTGGTTTTGTAGTGCCTGGAGCTTACACCACTAGGGGAAGATCCTCTTTAAAAAAGAATACAAATAACAAATAAAAATGACAAAGTAGCTCTCAGGGCCTTGGACAGGGCATATGCAAATAAAGGGGGGACCCTGAAGTTTCAACCTTATTAGTTTCAAGGTAAATTCAATCCTGGAGATTAAGAACTTGGAAATGAGTCACCACTGAGGGTGCCAAGGTTTCAGTCATTATGCCATCCTTGATGCAGAAAGGCAGCCTGGGCACCATGTGCCAAAGCTTTCCGTGACTCAGGGGTGGATGAATGAGAGTTCTCTATATAGAAAGATCATGGAAGAGCAAGAGGACAGTAATAGGGAATGTCTGTTGTGTGCTTAGTATGTGACAGACACTATTCTAAGCACTTAATTTATTTAGTCTTTGTAAGAGACAACAAGAAGATACTTTTGTTTTACAGATCAGAAACAACTATAGGAAGGAGACTTAGTAATTGACTTGTCAATGACTACACAGCTAGGAAAAGGCTGAGTAGGCCTTTGAACCCAAGACTTCTTGGGGCCTGAGTCTGCATCTTTAACAACTGTGTATACCAACCACACCATAAACTGAGTGGACAAGCCTTGAAGAAAGAATACTGACCATGAAGGTAAGGCACTAAACTTCTGTAGTTTGCAGTGGGGAGCAAAAGGAAAATTACCTTAAAATATCTTGGAGTGAAAGAAGGAACAATCTCCTTAGTTCATTATCTGGGTTTCACAACACCTCACAGCATAGATTGATCTGTTTTGGGATTGCAGACAAAAAAAAAAAAAAAAAAAAAAAAAAAAAAATTTTTTTTTTTTTTTTTTTTGGTTTGGTTTTAATTTGCCTTGGTTTGTGAGAAAAAAGCTGGAGAGACACCTTGGATATCCTCAAATGAGTTAATAATTTTTGAGGCACTAGAAGATCTTCCCATTTTCCTGAGACAGAAGTACAGGGAGATAGAGAATTTCCCTGGGATGTAAATATTGTGCCTACAACTAGAAAGACAGGCAGGTAGGTCTATTGTTGGGAATGTAAATAATGATATTTTGACTTCTACATTTTGAGGGAATCTTGAGATAGGGAGATTATCCTGCATCATCTAAGTTGGCCATAAATACTACCACATGTATTCTTCTAAGAGGTAAGCAGACAGAGATTTCTCTCTCTCTCTCTCATACACACACACACACACACACACACACACACACACAGAAGAGGAACAGGTGATGTGATTACAGGAGCAGATGTTGGATCTGCTGCCATAAGTGAAAGTGTGGGCAGCCACCAGCTGGAACAAGCAAGGAATGGATTCTTCCTTAGAACTATGGAGGGAGCTTGGTTTTAGATTTCTGGGCTCCAGAACTGAGAGAAGAAGGTTCAGTTGTTTTAAGCCACCACATTTATAGTAATTTGTTACAGCAGCCACAGGAAATAAAATATAGCATGTCTATCAGAGGGGCAGCCTTGGGAGAGAGAGGAGTCATTTTCCCAGGGCATCTCTGGTGGTCCTCTTTAGGGACCTGGATCTGTAGGGGCTTGTTGTATCTGTCAGGGTAATAGGAATACCTGCCTGTAGCCTCATCTATCCATTGTATAGAGCTCCTTATTCTAGCTGAACTGTGTGGCAAAGAAAGGTGGACAGAAGTAAATCAATCAGACCCCCTGCTCTGACTACTTGAATATGGAAACCGGACCATCCCATTCAACTGTAACTGTACGATCTTGGGAATATTACCTAATCTTTCTATGCTTCCCCAGACCAGTCTGGCTTCAGAGTCTGTACTCTTTCCTGTTATATTATGCTAGTTCTCCAGTGAGCTTTCTGCCAATATGACAGGTGAAAGCTTAGGTTGGTTAATTAGGAACTAAAGATACATGGCTTATTTGCACGCCAAGTTTATGGAGACATCCATAAGTGTCCAATTTGTAATTCTAATTTTGACTTAAGTGGCAAAAACAATTCCTTCAAAAAGATTATTTATGTGTGGGGGGTTGAATGACATTATGAATTTTTTGCTTGGTTCTCTGCCTTGCTTTTAATTTTCCATTACAAATGAATTTTCAGAGATACTCTGCTTTCCTTCTTCAATTTCTCTGTAGGTCACTCAAAGAAGTGTATTGAAAAAGCTCCCTTCACTAGCAATTAACATCAATTTTGACTCGAAATAGTACTTTAATCCGAGACGGAGGCATTGGGATTAAGTTTTAACTTGCCCTACCTGCCACTCGACTGAATACTTTTCCTGAAGGTCACTTAGCCTTCTTTAATTATTTCTGTTTCCATTAGTGTTACAGAATAGAAATTTACTGATCTGTCTGGTGGGCATTTTAGTTTATGTAAATTGAGATTTGGGAATTCATTTGGATGAAATAAGATGCTGGCTAAAACTCAAGGCAAACATTTTGCTGATGCTCAAACCTTAGGACCCAAAAAAGTTTACACTCCTTGGTTTCCCCAGGGAGTGGGGACTGAGAAAACCACAGAAAATAGCTATTCTTGGAAACCCTGCTGCCAGGCAAATGCCACAGGGCGAGGGCTCAGAGAAGCTTGCTTCTCCTCCCATAGCCAAAGGGTGAGCTAGCTCTGACTGGAACTGCTTGGTCAGGTTTTAGAGTCCTTGGGATTGATTGAAAGGACAAGGAAGAGGAAGCCAGGGAAAAACGAAGATGACCGGAAATGGCTCTTGGAATTCAGTCCCAGAACAGCTGCCCAGTTTAGGTCTCTCTCAAATACTGTTGACTTCCTGGAAGCCCTCTCGGTGTTTGATGTTTGGGTACTCTTCTTGTGTACCCTTTTCTACCAGGAAATATGTAGATGACTTGAAGAGAATTAGATCTGTCCTAAAGTTTCTACTTGAGATGGACTCTGGTGGTTTGGGACTAAAAATAATTTTTTACTCAGTTTTCTTAGGATCTGGGAGAGAAAATGGAGTGTTATATTTACCTGATAATACTGAAAATATTAAAGAAGTACAGTATAATTCTCAATAAGTACCATGTCACCTTTCCTCAGAGTCCAGGGTGACTTGGTGGCCACTTTTATTGTCTTTGTCCTATCTCAGATTGATGTTACAGAGCAGGTTTATGTTCTAATTAGGACAAACTGCAGTTGCCTACGATGCTGTATTTGCTATTCAATGAGTCATAATAAAAGCCCCATGTTCTTAAATGGCATGAAAATCATGATCGTAAAGTGTGCTCTTTCTGAAAACCTAGAGATAGACAAAAAGATCAAGTATCTAAGTTCAAGCTTCCTTTGGAGTGGAACTTCTGTAGGGCAGTCGATTGCTTGAGGATTGATATTGATTTTCCCAGGGAGAGGAGTAAATTGCAGACAGTGGACTGTCTACTATTGAAACATTCCTCCAACATATCAGGTGTTGCCTTTAGTTCCTAATACATAGCAAATACACACACGCACACAGCAAATACACATTATCCTTAGCCATTTCTCTTTGAATTAGCATGTCTCAACTCCAGTATCTGATGTTCTAGAAATGTTTCAATGATGTCCTTACTTGGTATATATTTAAAGTTTTCCTTTAATGTCCTTTACTGGTTTAGAGCTTCCTTTGATTCCTTTTCAAAATGGACAAATTTTACAAAGGCTTTTGTGTGGAGCTGCAGTGGATGGGAAAATGCTAAAGTGTTGTTAGCTACTAAGTGAGGGTCTGGCCTGAGGAGGCTGCAAACAAGGAAGGGAGATCACTGAGGGAGCTACCCAGTGAGCCAGGGAAGGTAGGAGAATAGGGGACAGGGGATCAAGAACAGGTCTGGAGGAAAAGGAAAGACAAAAATCTGAGTGAAACCTTATAAGAAAAGGAGCCACACTCATGTACCTCAAAGTCAGTAACCCAAGTGGGAAGACCAGAAATAGTTGAATGGATTTATTTTAAATAGTAAGACATAATTAAATAGTAATGGTAGAATGGATAAGGGTAGGAAAATGAATGGGATCATATGTTAAATGTATCAGTATGCTGCAGGGAAACATTTTAAAATATTTGATACTACGTGAGCTTTATAGGATGTTACACTAGAAGCCTGTGGTATTGTAACCAATTAGAAGTTAAAAAGAAAAACAATCATAAGTGAATAATGATTGCTGTTGACAAGTTTCTTTTTGAATTAGAGATACTATGATCACTTTTATGAAATGAAAGAAGGCATCTGTGCTAACTCTCTAGAGGCTTAGAATGTCATGTTTGATGGTAAATCTTAAAAAAAAAAAAATAAGCAGCCATCACTAGCTACTTGCTCTATTCTAGGAAATTCCTGAAAAATCAGATGGCACAAATTGCTCAGAAGAGGTGAAAGAGTTTTTCATAATCCAAACAGGAGGAGGAAAGGAGGAAAGGGAAATGTGTGAGTAATTATTGAATAAAGATCATTGAAAAAGGAGGCCGTCCTTAAGGGGGAAGGGCAGTTGGTTGGTAACTTTTTTATAGGAAAATTCTTAAGTGGTTGCCAATAGCTAACCTTCAGGATGTGAAGTGCTTTGTGGGAACTCTATTCTGGCTGGCACACAGGGTTAGGGGGAATATTGCTCTCAGATTAATCTCAGATGGATGGTTTCATCCATCCCCACTTACCTGAAGTCCTTCATTGCTCTAGGCCAGGGAAGAGTGATTTAGGGTTCCTGAATCTCCTTAATCTCTAAAACTGGGTCCCGATGGTTGAAGAGAGAGAGAGACACGCAGGAATTCTAGTATCTTTAAGTCTGCTAGCTTAAACAAAGGGAGATGTACATAAAGAGGAGGATAACAAGAGGATTTGAAGATTGGAAGGACATACCCAGAGCTCGGAATACATTTGACCCTTTTGCTGCCCATTCCCCATGGCTGTCATTTTAATCACTACTTGACTAAATGGTAGAAAGCAATTACAGTAAGTACTCAATTTAATCACTTTGCATTCATACACAGACCCAAAGGGCTTCACTTACATATTTCATCACATAAAGTGTCTACAATTCTCTGCCTTGCTGAAACAGACGTTTCCCGCAAGGATTTGTGGATGATTTTCTGACTTAAACTCATTGTTTCAGATTTCTGCTGTTTGCTTTAAAAGAAAGGGCAAGACTAGCTCAGGTTTTGCATACTATAGGAAGTTTGTTTGATCCATTCAGAAAATCAAGGCTGCATCTTTATGGGGCTAGAAGTTAAGGGGAAATCACTTCCTCCAACTCCCACCTTTGGTGATCTCAGTCCATTGAAGAAAACTAAAGGTTAGTTGATTTTTTTTTTTTTTTAGGTTAGTTGATTATTAAAAACAAACAAACAAAATGCTTAATTCAGGCTTCTTTTGCCCTGGTGTTCAGTGGCTTCATTTTGTGACTGCTTCAGATTGCTCCCTTCTCCCATCCCACATCAAGCTGATTTGCAAATTTACACAATTGGCCTGAAAGAGAGAATAACTGATGACTCAGTATAAACCCATCACCACTCCTGGAAAATATGATTCATAAACTCATTCCTTATTCAAATTTAGTAGCATTTTATAGGCAGGAGATCAGCATACTATCTGAGAAAGACCCATGCCACATTTTGTTTAAAAATCTGTTTCATTGTTTCATAGCCACACTTCAGTAGATCAGTCTACAGTTCTTGGCCCTTCAAATGACTCCTTTGCTTCCGCTTTATAGGGAATCAGAATGAATTATTCACAGATACCTGTGGGCATTAAGAAGTAATGGCCTAATTCTTGAATAAAACTAGGGCTACCTATTTAGTCGTATCTGCAGGAAGAGCGTATACTTACTTATTCCTTTCCCAGAAACACTTCTAACCTTCTCTCCTCCCCATTCTTTCAATCCAGTATTTTCATCCCTGGGTTTCAACGGAGATATGACTTGCTCTGGGAAGATTTCCTTCTCTCCTTCCCATACCCTACTACTGAATCAATCGATCCTATTTCATTCTATAAAATTCTGTGCCCTTCCTCCCCAATCACATTTACCATACTACACTGTAATTACCTGATTACTTATCTGAATCTATAATTATAAATAATGAGGGCACAGTTCTTATTTAATCTTCATCCCCCAATCCAATGCTTAAAAATAATAAGTGGTCTAAGGAAATCTTGAACAAACAATAAACATCACTGAGAAATCAGTATATGCCAGACGTTGCTCTAAAGGTTTTACATATACTAGCTCATGTAAGTGTTACAATAACTCCATGAGTTATGTATCATTAATATTCCTACTTTACAAATGGGGAAAACTTAGGTGTAGTGAGGTTTCATAACGTATCCAAAGTCTCCTAGCTAGTAAATGGTAGAACAGGGTCGGGTCCCAAAAGAAGTATAGGGTAGGCAAAAAGTAGCAGGAGTCACTACATATTCAGTGGAACAAGGTATGGATTATTCAAATTATCTACTAATATTTGGAGATCTTGAAAGGCATGTTGGTATGAAAAGCTCATTAATAAATTCTGTTTTAGGGTGCCTAGGTGGTTCAGTGGGTTAAGCCTCTGCCTTTGATTCAGGTCATGATCTCAGGGTCCTTGGATCCAGTCTCGCATGGGGCTCTCTGCTGAGCAGGGAGCCTGCTTCCTCCTCTCTCTCTGCCTGTGTCTCTGCCTACTTGTGATTTTTCTCTGTGTGTCAAATAAATTAAAAAATCTTTAAAAAAATTTAAAAAAATAATAAATAAATTCTGTTTCACAAACTGGATGTTTGGACTTGTATTTGGAATTTTATGTATTATCATATGTATATAAAAAGTCCTTCAAATTTATTTTTTTCATGCAAGAAAAGCAGATAAACCAAACCATTTCCTCTAGTTCAAGCTCAAAATCAGCAGTTATAAACCCTTAAGTGTTAAGTTATGTTATTTTTGAGACTGATGTGACATGTCCTAGATTTCAGTAGATGCGGCAAAAGACCGAATGAATTTTTGAATAAAAAACCATTTATAGGACATAAACATTAAGAGAGAGGGGGAGGGGCACAGCCATCTGATTAGAATCAGATCTGGATTACTGCCACCTAGTGATCTGAGACAACCATCTGCCCCCACATACTCCCAGAAACATACTCATCAGAATGAATGTTTGCTGTGACTTCTCCCCCAACCCCCCAAATACCCTAGTGACAAAGTGTTCCTGCAACATTTTAAGGCCACCCACCCATGATAAAACAATACAATAATAAAAAGGAAAATGGCTATGTGGGATTGGGGAAGAGAGGAGGGGAAACAACAGGGGAAACATCAATATAAGGCAGATACACCATAACACTCACACAAATGAGATGGAGAAAAGTAATAGCAAGATCAAAAGCAGTGGTAATTGCAAATGATTGTAATAAGAGAAAATGGAAAAAAAAATTGATACAAAGATAAGCAGCATGAAAAAAGAAATTTTTTTAAAGGCAAGAAATAGAAGACAATAAAACTTTGAACTATTTGTGAAACTGTGAAATCACCAAACATAAAAGGACAGAGGAAAAACACTAAAGAGATGAGGCAAGAATGGCAGATGAAAGAAAGTGAACGGACTAAGAGATTAGTCTTGGAGTAGAAGGTTTAAGCCTTTTTTTTTTTTTTTTTAATAATATATTAGAGTGTCACATCATTTTCTTTTGGATAATCAAGGGAGTATAAGGTTGTAATTTTTTTCTATTAAATGCAGTTGGGGCTACCCAGTATACTTGATGTGCAACTCATTTCTATTTTTTTCCTTCTGTAAAATCTGATGGTCTTCTTTGATATTTTTTTCTTGCTTCATTGAAATAATTTTAACTATTTTTACTCTCTTGAGATGCTTCTGAACTTGCACCTGGAATTATGTGGATGTAGGGTGTCCCACACTGAACAATTATTTAGGGAATTTTATTTTTGTAGCATTGATTGTAACCATATTGAGAAGCCACACCTTGAGGATGTGTATTTAGGTGATTGTTGATATTCAAATAACGTCATAATTCAAACTGGGGTTTTCAAGGTATAAAACAATAACAAAAGCAATAGTAACAATAATAATACCTAACATGTATCTCATTTGATGTTTTAAAAAACACTTTAACATATATTATCTTATTTTATTCCGTAAGCAATGGGGGTTGATATCATCAGTCCACTGACAGATGTGAACTTTGAGCTCTGAAATATATATGAACTCTCCCAAAGTACTCAGTTAGTGAGTGCCTTGTCATCTCACTCTAACTCTTGCAACAAATATCTTTTTATCAGTAATCTTCCTATTTTCTTTGAGAGGAGAAAGAGCTACTTTTTTGTTGTTTTTCCAAAGTCTAATAATGGAATGGTTAAGAGTTTGAAGATGGTGTGGACAAAACTTGGAAGGATTTGTCACTACCTCCCCTTTAATGGGAATTCCTATGTAGAAGGACAGCATCCTTCTCTCGAGTGACCTCAAATATTTTATAATTTTCTAGGCAGGTTGTGAAGGAATTTTTTGAGAAGTCCTTATCTTACAGGCTTTCCAACTACTTCTATGGCTTCTTATTCCATTTCCAGATTCTGTTGTGCATTGCCATGTGAGAATATTACTTCCTTTGGTGACATCTATGAATACACCTGTAGATCAAAAACAATGAGGACTCCAATCCTTTTGAATGTTTTATCTGTACAAAGTACTATAAAGGACCCTACAGGGCATAGGAAAATAAGCAGAGGCACTTGCTTTCAAGAACCTTTCCATTTATAAATAATGGAGAGTATTGAAATTGTGACTAGAATAGGGTAACTGGGTGATGGGCATTAAGGAGGGCACAGGATGTGATGAGTACAAGGTGTTATACACAACTGATGAATCCTTGAACATTACATCAAAAAGTAATGATCTACCATATGTTGGCTAACTGAACTTGAATAAAAAAAGAAATTGTGATTAGAAAGACATCCATTTGGGCACCTGGGTGGATCAGGGCATCGAGCCTCTGCCTTCGGCTCGGGTCATGGTCTCAGGGTCCTGGGATCCAGCCCCGCATCTGGCTCTCTGCTCATCGGGGAGCCTGCTTCCCCCTCTCTCTCTTACTGCCTCTCTGCCTACTTGTGATCTCTCTCTGTCAAATAAATAAATAAAATCTTAAAAAAAAAAGACATCCATTCATTTATCTATTCAATAAATAATTATGTGGTGTCAACTATGTATCAAGTCCAATGTCCAGGCACAAGGATACAAGACAGACACCACCCTGTTCTCATGGGGTTTATAGCGTAGGGAAGTATGACAGGAATATTACTTTTGCTCCTATACTAGGGCAGCTATCCATAACTGCCTATCAATAATCCCAACTATTTCTCAGACTTAACTTTTTTATATTTAAGATAAAAGTGGTCTTATAGCAGCCTCTTTGGTCTATAGCTCCACAACTTCTACATATGAAATCTAGGACATTTACTTCTGGTTTTCAAAAAGGAGTATATAGCATCACTTCTAACAACTTGTTTTCAACCTGAACTGAAGGAAAAAAAAAATGACCTAGTTCATCAGATCTACCTAAAATGGAAAGGAACAGTGATGTAAATTGGTAGGCAAATGTCTGGCCAGTTCAACTTGATTTTCACGGATTCAGTGGGTTTTAGATCTGCAAGATTTAGTCCAGTGTTCAAACTTCGTAGACCAGAAAACTGCTGTGTAGATGGAAGATAAGGGGAGAGGCATGGAGATAAATTCAGAAAACTTTTCAGCAATCCAGGCAAGAACATTTATGACTCACCTTGGTTGTCAGCTGAGAAATCTGAGAGAGGAGAAGGTTGAAATGAGAGATTATGGAGGAAGTAAATCTGCAGTAATTAGAACTGATTGCGAGAAATAAAATAGAGAACATGAGACTACTCTGAGATTTTTGATCCTGGGGCCATTATCAGAAATATGGACCACAGAATGAGTAATGTTTTGAGAAGAATGTATAGGTGAGTGGAAACTACATTGCTGTGGGAATCAACAACTTAATATAAATAAGTCAGCAAGATGTTCTGGCTGAATCTAAGCAAGGGTTGTGAGGCCAGGGACCCTGTTCTCTGCCTCCTTGAGGTCCATAAGCATGGGTCAATAAGCATATGGGCTTTTGAAGGAAGGAGACAAATAGAGGGCATGATGGAATTTCCTCTTCAGTCTTGCCACTGGGACTGAATTTATTACTGACAGAGAGAGGGCAATCCAAGACAATAAATAAAGAGACACAAAAAGAGGACACATGGAAAGAAGAAAAAAATCTTCATTACATCTGAAATACCAACTCAGCCCTTGTGTGACCCTGGAGACTCCCAGGAGTATGGGTGGGTAGAGGAGCTCTCTTGGGAGCTGGAGATCTTTCACTCATGGATGGGGACAGAAACTAGAAAATGTAAATTATTATTATTATTAATGTAATTTTTTCTGACAATAAGTAGATGAGCCTTGGGAAATCTGGGCTATAAATAACAAGAGCCTCTGAGATTTAAATTATTAAATCTACACATAATGTATCAGACTAGAAATATAAACAATGAATTCCCTGTCCAATTGGACTGAGGTTTAACTTGACACATTTAAAGACATATGTTAATTAAAAGAGAAATTGATCATCCATGGAAGCCCAAGGTGGGGGGTACCAGTAATTGTCATTTATTGAGCGCTTGCTAAATGTGAGGGATTTTGTTAAATATTTTATAAAATTATCTTATTTGTCCTTAAAACAGTCCCCAAAAGTAGGTAATATTCTTTTTTATTTTTTGTACGAGGAAACAGAAGAGAGAGAAGAAAAGTAACTTACTCAAGGTTACTCAGAACTAAAATCCAAACCCAATCTATTACTGTTAAGGATTGTTCAAGAAGGAGGAAGGATTAGTCAACATATTTCAAATTGGCTTCCATCATGGCTCATGATGGAAGTAGTCAGAGTAGATAAGATGACCAATCCCTAATGTTTCCAAGCTCAAACATTCAATCAAAGCACTGTGAAAACAAAAGAAAAAAATAGATGCATTCCTAACTGTAAAATAATTATAATCTAGGCAGAAGTAAAATATATGCATGCACACTTATGTTAAATACAGGGCAGTAACACAAGAGTTAAATGAGTGTTACAGATTATAAGCATTATAAGATGTAAAGGCATTAAGGTATTAAGGTATTAAGGAAGTCAGGTTTGATTTAGGCTAGGGAGGACAACTTGGCATCCATAATGGAAAGTGCAGTTGACTCGAGGTCAGCTTTTCCAAAGACCAGGTATGTGATCATGAGCAGTCATTTTGTATTTCCACCTCCACTGCAGCTTCCTCTGCTATAAAATGAAGACTTTGTATTGGATTCATTAATTCATTCAGAACATCCACTTTAGGTGCCCACTATAATGCACAGAACTAGGAATATCAAATAAATAAGATCCAGTTTTGTTCTCAAGCAATTTACTGCCTAGGAGGGGAGATCTAAGTGCAAATAAATAACATTCTTCTAAAATGATAATCACTATGTTGTGGTTATGAACAAAGCACGAGAGACACCTAACTGCCCACGGATAAGGGAACAGTCCACTTGAGACCATATTTGGATAAATGTTGAACTGTGTTGCTGGGTGAATCAGGTAATGATAGAAACTTTGGCACTGGAAAGAATTGTGTAGATCTTTGCTAATGTCTCTTGCAGCATTAATATTTCATATGTCTTTGCTTCTGCCTTGTTTGGAGGAGGAGGAAGGGAATGAACAAATGTAGAGTAGGAGTATGTGTATGAATTAATGAAGAGAAGAGAGGAGGAAGTAAATGCCTAGGCTTCTTCAAACCCCTAATATGTGTTCAATGTGAATGCTGTGAAGGAGAACACAAAAGAAAGTAGATAATTAAAACCTTTGCCACCTTGGGGCGCCTGGGTGGCTCAGTGGGTTGGGCTTTTGGCTCAGGTCATGATCTCAGGGTCCTGGGATCGAGCCCCGCATCGGGCTCTCTGCTCAGCAGGGAGCCTGCTTCCTCCTCTCTCTCTGCCTGCCTCTCTGCCTGCTTGTGCTCTCTCTCTGTCAAATAAATAAATAAAAAATCTTTACAAAAAAAAAAAAAAAAAACCTTTGCCACCTCTATATTTCAATTACACACAAAGTCTTAAAGAAACTGCAGATATGGTATAATGGGATTTGTGCCCCTTGTCAACAACGAGGACTCCCATTTAGAGGCAGTGGGTATAATGCTTAAGAACCGAAGCTCTGGGGTGCCTGGGTGGCTCAGTCGTTAAGCGTTTGCCCTCAATTCAGGTCACAATCCCAGGGTCCTGGGATCGAGCCCCACATCAGACTCCCTACTCACTGGGAAGTCTGCTTCTCCTTCTCCCTCTCTCTGCCTGCCACTCCCCCTGCTTCTGTGCTTTCTATCTCTTTCAAACAAATAAAAAAATAAAATCTTAAAAAAAAAAAAAAAGAACCAGCGCTTTGAGGGGTCCTTGCATGGCTCAGTTGATTAGCTTTGGGCTCTTGATCTCACCTCAGGTCGTGATCTCAGGGTCATGGGATTGAGCCCTACCTTGAGCCTCATGTTGGGCTCCAAGTTCAGCAGGGAGTCTGCTGGAGATACTTTCTCTCCTTCTTCCTCTCCCTCCACACCTCCCTCGCTTGCACTCTCCTCTCTCGCACACACTCTTTCTCACTTCCTCTCAAATAAATACATAAATTAAAAAATTTTTTTTAAGATTTTAGTTATTTATTTGAGAGGGAGCAAGAGAGAGCATAAGCAGGGCAGAGCGAGTGGGAGAAGTGGACTTTCCACTGAGCAGGGAACCCAATGTGGGGCTCAATTCCAGGACTCTGGGATCATGACCTGAGCCAAAAGCAGACATTTAATGAACTGAGGCACCTAGGCGCCCTGGTAAACAAAATCTAAAAACAAAAAACAAAAACAAAAACAAAAACCCCAAAACCTCTTTTGGGCCTTAGTCTTCTCATCTATAAAATGGGAATAATAACACTCGCTACCTCATGTTGTGAGAATTAAATGGGTTAAATATATAAAGGGCTTAGAGCCAGCCTGATGCACAAAAGCATCCAAGTATTAGCTGTTATTACCTCTTATTCTGTAGAGTGCCTACTGTGAAGGATGAGGTGAGTCACTGGTGATATGTTTCCGCTGTGAGTAACCTCAGGATGCTTCTTTATCTATCCTTCAGTAGGGATGGCTTAGAATACATTTATTTCTTTATGATACAAAGTCTGTTAAATTAGGCCCTATTGTAGGCACTGTGGATCATATGATAGGAAAAATAAGACTAGAAGTCCACTATCACCAAACCAAGGCAGTTATATTTTAATTATCAAATGAATGCTTAAGAGGTCAGAGGAGGCAAATGTTACTTCCGCCCGAGACCTCCAGAGAATCCTTCCTGGGTGGTACTGAAAGTGTATAATGATAGACATCACTTCAAGCCTCTCACTCAGGATTCGCCTCTGCTGGTTTGAGCACTCCCTTTGCATTCACAAGCCTTCCTCCCCCCCCCCCCCCCCCCCCCCCCCCCCCCCCCCCCGCTCCCAGTGCATTTAGAGCAAAGTCTGAGCCAGCCGACCCAGGATGCTGGAGGAGAGTCAAGGCTGGGAAAGTATCATGGACTGTGTTAGCTAGCAATCAACAGGAAAGATATTTTTAAACAAAAGAAGTTTTCCCAGCTTCCAAGAAAAGAAACAAAAGGCTTTTCTAAAATGAATCCTGGTAGAAACTGTTCTTGTTCTGCGACTTTTATGTCACATGGACAAGCCAGCACTTAGAAACGGTTGTTTTCCTGTCGACATCACCGCACGGGTACTTCTCCTTAGAATGACATAAAAGCTTTAGTGCTCAATCCCATGCACTGGTCACCCTCCAATGGCAGTGACTTTCAGAAACAATGAAGATATCTCCGCGTGCTCTCGCTCTTTCTTGATTATACTGCAGGCACAACCTGTGTGGGGAAACAATCTCCTGGATCATACTGAAGGTTCGCACAGATGGAACATTAGTGGGAGGAGCTGCCAGCAACTTCCCTGCCAACTTGTTAGTGCTGGAGACATTATTCTCTTGTTTTGCCAGTTTAATAGAGGATCAGTCGTAAAGATTCTCTGTAGGCTCAGCAACATAATTATTATCTATGGTCTCTGCATTAACTGTGAGAAAACATCATGGTCTGAATCTGCCTAATTTCAAATGCCAAGCTGTGCCCACATTCAGCCCACAACCAAACCTGAAAACTCACTATATCCTTAGCATTGTTACTGCTATCATGGCGGGTGTGAAGTCGATGTTTGGCCAAGCCATGATGTTTAACCATTGCTGTGCTGCTTCCTTATATAAAGGTTACCTCCTCTGTTCCCCAGACCCTTTCCAACACCAGCACCCTTGTAATTCAGAATTAGTGAAAAGGTAAAAATCTGTGTCACATTTAGTTCTGGTACTCAGTCCAGAAGTGCCAAGCCCCTGAAAATTTGGAAAACAAACTTCTTAACAGATGGGCTACATAAAGTTTACAACATGTGCAGTGTGGGAGGTAGTATGGCTCTGGGCGAGAAACAGAAGACTGGAAATTTAGGAGCTCAGAGTTTTTGAATTTGCTCTTGTTTTTTTGCCTGTAGGCATATCACATAAGCTCACAGCCTTCGTTTGTCTCACATGACCTGTTATCTTAACCTTATAAGTGAGTAATAAGATATCAGGCAAAGTTTTTCCTACTATGACACAGATCAAAATGCTTATTGCTACTACTAGGATTATGTGCAGTTGGTATCAAGTTGTTACTAATATGTGGCTGCAGGATCTAGAAAAATCCACAATGTAATTTTAGAAGGAAAAGATCTCTTTCTTTGAGGGCAGGTATATAATTGGTAAGCAATCATTACCATGGGAAAGGATGTTGCCGGCGTTGGATAAATCATGACCAATGATTGGATTGTGACTTCTACTAGTATCTTCTTCTTCTTCTTCTTTTTTAAGTAGGTTCCATGCCCACACTGGGGCTTGAACTCATGACCCTGAGATCAAGAGTCACAGGCTCTACTGACTTAGCCAGCCAGGCACCTCTGAAGTGATTTCTAAAGCTAAGTCTGCACTGTTCCTTTTATGTGGCCTCTGGAAACTGAAGAGATCTTAGAAAATGTTTAGAACCAAATTATTATGATAGGAATTTACCAATAGACTACTAACAAAGTTTCTCAAACATGGATGACCATTAGTTTTATTCAGGGGCCTGCTAATTGGGAATTTCTGGAAGTAGAGCAAAGAAATCAGTATTTGGAAAAAGTTTATTAAATGATTCCAATGACCAGTCATGCTTGAGATCAGTCACAATTCATGAAAGTATATGAATCATTAACAGAGTTTTTGACTTAATCGAGGTTGACTGAAATTCTGAAGCCAACAGGAAATATAGGAGTTGTCATTTAAGAGGATGGAGGACTGGCTTAGGAGAAGATGGGAGAAACATGAATATCAAGAAGAGGAATCCATGGGTCAGCCTACTGGGAAGTAGAAAGGAAGTTGCAGAATCATTGTTCTGATCTCAAAGGCAGAATGTGAAATTCAGCAGTGTGAGGAAAGAAAGATCTCTTCACAGATTCTCAATGTACATGCCACCTCTATGTAGAACTTATATTCTGCTTCTATATTTGCAGTCTCCCCTTTCTAATCCATCTTCCAGCATGAATTTAGAATGCTCTCTCAAGAATACAGATTTGAACCATGATACTACCCCCTTTAGAGCACTTCACTGGCACCCATTTCTCTCAGGATCGAAGATCAAGCCCAGAATTTGGTATACTTCTGTAACCAAACTTTGCTCCTTTTTCTTATTGCTCACCACCTTGCAGGCATACTGAGTTTTTCATCACTCTTAGGACCCACCAAATTCCTTCCCACCTGGGGGTCTTCACACACATTGACCTTTTTTTTTTTTTTTAAGATTTTATTTTATTTATTTGACAGACAGAGATCACAAGTAGACAGAGAGGCAGGCAGAGAGAGAGGAAGGGAAGCAGGCTCCCTGCTTCACAGAGAGCCTGATGTGGGGCTCGATCCCAGGACCCTGGGATCATGACCTGAGCCGAAGGCAGAGGCTTTAACCCACTGAGCCACCCAGGCGCCCCCACATTGACCTTTTTAAATGGCAACATTTAAAACTATTATTTTAAATATTTAAAACTATTTTCCTCCATATCCTCCCTCCCCCTACTATTCACCTGACAGATTTCTGGCCACCTACACTACACGTTGAGAGTCCACTTATTCAAGGAGGGCTCCTCTGACCACCCAGTCTAAATTAGGTCCCCTCATTATATGACATGAGACCCTATATTTTCTTGATAGTATTACCATAATCTAGAACTTAATGTTTACTTGCTTGACTATTTAAATTCTACAGTGGAACGAGAGCTTATTATGACAGTCTGTTTTGTTCATTACTATGTATATTGTGTCTACCACAGTGCCTAGAATGTAGTATGTTCTCAAAAAATAATTGTTGAAGTAATGAATGAGTACATCATAGATGTTCAGAGACCGAAGAAAATTAAGACAAAGAAAGATGATTTTCCTTATTAAGACCTTTAGTGTACCATGTATACTGCCACACCACTATCTAATGGTATCATTCTAAGCATTATGGGAGACCCAGAGATGAATCATGTGGTTGGAAAAGACATATGTAAGCAAAGATGTATAATATTTGGCAGAGTGAAGTGAGTTGTTTGACAGAGGCACAACATCCAGGAGGAATAACTGATTTTGTTTTATAGATCCAGGCAAGATTGGCCAACGAGGGAACCTTTAAACTGGGCCTGAAAAATATACAGGATTTCTAGTAGTAGAATGTAGTGAACATTGAGGTTTCTGACTTCTGTTATATTTCCTTTCTATTCTGTTAGGTAAGAGGCTTATTAGGGAAAAACAAAACAAAACAAATGTTGTTAGCCCACCAACCATAGCTGATTGGATTTGAATTGATACACCGACCTAAGATAGTCAGTCAAACTTAGACTGACTCTAAGATAGTCAAATCACTTCCTGAGATTTATAGTTGAGACTTCAAACTTCCTGGTGGCTAGTGGCAGGTGCTGGACCTGTTAAACTAAAGTTTAAGATGACTGTACTATTTTCCTGTATTCACAGAGAGACAAGGAAGGCTGGTCTAGGTGTAAAGAGAAGAGGGAAGAATATGTAAGAGGTAAGATAGAAAGAAAAAGAAACAAAGAGAAGAGAAGAGACTGACTGCTATGGTTCTCTGTGATTTTCCAGATTCCATTTCTATTGCCTGGTGAGTCCCTACTTTATCTCCTTTAATAAGCTAGAGTTAATGTGTTTCTATTATTCCAACTATAGAGAGCTTTCATGAAGACAGATGAAAATGTGAGGAAGGAAATTACAAACAGAGGAAAAACTGATGATCTTCATGTTTTCCTATTTCACTGATCCCATTTTTGAATACCAGGAAGATGAATAAGTTATTGACAGAAGTCTGGTGACTTAAATAGCAATTATGGAAAGATAAAAATTTAAATGCAAAATAACATGTGACTTACATTTCCTAGTAGAAATCAGTATGAAAAGGTGGAGAAAGCACTGGAATTGAGGTCATATATGCCAACTGGGTTGCAGTGTTTGCTTTGCTATTGACTGATTATATAATGCTCATAAGTTACTTGATGTCTCTAGGCCTCAGCTGATAAAAGACAAAAGTATGTGATAACTATGGGCCCATCTAATTTGAAAGACATAACAGATAGCAACCAAAAAGCATTTTCACTCTCTGGCAATTTCTAGTTTCTCTACTTTCTTTTGTACTCTGAAATTGAGTGCTTGCCCTGATTTCAGGTCTTGTTAGGGGCTGAGACACCAACATGCATAATGCATGGCTACTTTTCTAGAAGATATCGCAGGAAGAAATAAGTGGTGTAAGAGAGGCATAACGATGAATTACTATACAAAAAGAGATTTTTATAATGATATGGACAACATTCCAAAGAATTGTTTTATTTTGCTTGGGCTCAGGATGTGTGGTGTAAAAGGCTTTAGAGAGGAGACAACATTTGAACTAGACCATAATAGAGAGGCTTTCCACACTGAGAAAAAGATGTGGGCATGTGCCATTTATCAAGTCACACCCCCTGGATCTAAATTCACCCTTCATTGCCTGCTCACCCTTCATTGTCTACACCAATGGAGACGGTCTCTTTTGTAATTTTTCTTTGCCAGCCAGAGGGATGTTAAGCTTTGTCATTTGTGGGTGCTGGAGAGAAACTGCAAGAGGAGAGCATTTTGCTTCCTAGTTCCAGGGTGTTTTCTGAATAAGTGCAATCGACTTTCCCAGCTTTTGGCTCCTGCAGTGCACGGCAGCCAGCAACACCCAGAAGCCAGCAACACTCAGTGGCCAGTGGCTGCCCCCAGGAACCCCCTTAGATCATTGCAGAGCAAAGTGCCTCTGATGAGACATCTCCCCATGAATAACTTTCCTAGTCAGTTCCAGAGAGTGAATTTTCAACAATTCCAACTGGGATTGTTCCAGTGTAGTGCTATGGTGTCTTCTCTGCCATCTGTGAGCCATGGTTATGTCCTCCCTAATGAGGTCTGGATCTCAGCCTCAAGGGGAGGTGGACCTCACTTGTATGCTCTATCTCAGCCCTGAAGAGGATGACTGCTCTTTATGTTGCTATTCCTATATTCATTTGAATTCACTTTACTACTTTCTAGCTAATCCTTCGTCATTCCAATCTCCTGTTGTCATTAATAATTCTTCATGTTAAACTTTTAAACTCCCTGTTCAAATTTCTCTTTCTTCATGGGACCCTTCCTGATGCAAGGCAAAAACAGAGAGGCTTCAGAACATGCAGCATATTCAGGAAAGAACAAAGAGAGGAGTCCTAGTGAAGTACAGCTGGTGGACAGAAGAGCAGGAGGTTACTGGCCTGGTAGCCTGGGGCTAGAGGATGAAGAGGTGTGAATGCCATAGTATGAATATCAAGCTGGTGGACAAAATGGGGTGATCCACTTGGTCCTGGGTGTATTCTGATCTGTTTGTTAGCTTCTGCACAGCAAAGAAAATAGTCAACAAAACTAAAAGGCAACCTACAGAATGGGAGAAGATACTTGAAAATGGCATATCAATAAAGTGTTAGTATCCAAGATCTATAAAGAACTTAACAACTCAACACCCAAAAACCAAATAATCCTATCAAGAAATGGGCAGAAGACATGAACAGACATTTCTGCAAAAAGGACATACAAATGGCCAACAGACACATGGAACACACTTGGCATCAGCGAAATACAAATCAAAAGCACAATGAGATACCATCTCATACAGGTCAGAATTAATAGCATGAGAAACAACAAGTGTTGGTGAGGATGTGGAGAAAGGGGAACCCTCTTACACTTTTGGTGGGAATCCAAACTGGTATAGCCACTCTGGAAAACAGTAAGGAGCTTCCTCAAGAAGTTAAAAATAGAGCTACCCTATCACCCAGCAATTGCACTACTAGGTATTTAGTAGATACAATGATACAATTGTAGTGATCCAAAGGGGCACCTGCATCCCAATGTTTATAGCAGCAATGTCCCCAAGAGTCAAACTATGGAAAGAGCTGAGATATCCATCGACAGACGAATGGATAAAGAAGATGTGGCATATAAGTACAATGGGATATTACTCAGCCATCAGAAAGGATGAACACTTACCAGTTACATCGACGTGGATGAAAGTGGAAGGATTTTTGCTGAGTGAAATAAGTCAGTCAGAGAAAAGACAATTATCATATGGTTTCACTCATATGTGGAATATAAGAAACAGCACAGAGGATCATAGGAGAAGGAGGGGAAACGGAATGGGAAGAAATCAGAGAGAGAGAGAAACTACGAGAGACTTAACTATAGGAAACAAACTGAAGTTTGCTGGAGGGGATAGGGTAATTGGTGATGGGCATTAAGGACGGTACGTGATATGATGGGCACTGGGTATTATATGCAACCGAGGAATTATTGAGAACTACATCTGAAGCTAATGATGTACTATATATTGGCTAATTGAACTTAAATTTAAAAAAAGAAATAAAAAAAAACAAAAGAGTATCAAGATGGGAGTGACACATTTGCTTCTGTGTTTTAGATGAAGTAACTGAAAGCAGTGTGGAGGATGAATTATAGAGAGCAGAATCTGGTGGCAAGGTGATCCTTCTTTTTGCAGTGAAGGTATTATTACAATCCATGAAACATGAGAAGGGACTGAATGAAAGCCCTGACAGTGACAGGAAGAGAGAGAGAGGGAAGAACCCAAAGAATACAGAACTGACAAAACTTGATGACCACTTTGATGGGGAGATGTAGAATATTTTTTCTTGCTGACTTTCTAGAATTGAGATTTCTCATTTGGGATGACTAAAGGGATGGTGATTCTATTACTGAGACAGTAAGTTACTAGGACCAACAGGTTTGGGGGAGCATGAAAGAAATACTTTTCTGTTTGTTTGGTTTATACTGATATTAAAGAGATTATTATATTTGAGACTAGGGAAAAAATGGTTATTACACCAGCTGCTTCAAAGGTACAACTGGTTCTGTGATCAGCTGAGTAGTTATTGACCCAGTTTCTAAAGGTTTAAAGGACTGAAGTGAGGTTTCTCCTCCTGAAGTAAGTCTGTTCCTTGAACCTACTTTCCCCATGAATTTGCTGCTTTGGATTGCTCCGTAGGGTTTTGGAATTTCTTCTTGAAACATCTTACAGATGATAAACCCCTAAAATATAGAAGGCAGTAAGCACTTTTATATTTTAATGGTGCAGAATAAACAGGAGAGTGCCAACCAATAAAGGGTCCGCACTAATACCCCTTCTCAGCTAAATATGCAGGCTTTGGATCTTGTCTCACATCACTTACAATAAGCATTTCTCTGGGGTGTATTCATTCAGCTAGCTGTCTGCCTTTCCAGAAGGCTGTGTTCATTCCCTGAGTACTTTGGTAATGACCGGATAAACCACGGTAGCCTTTAGGGGATCGAAGATCTGGAGGAGAGTGCTCAGCGAGAACAGTGGGTGTGCACAGGCTGCCCCAGAGGATGCTGGAATCCTGCACTCGCAGGGCTGACAAATCCACTTGTGCCGCCCAGGGGTTGGGAGGGTGCTGGATGCAGCCGGTTCCCTGGTTTCCGCAGGTGGGCAGCTGACAGGCAAGCAAAGAAGCCTTGAGAAACTGGCTTAGGGTATGAGCATCAGGCGGTTATGGAACTGCAAGCCAGCAGCTGCCTCTGGAACATACCAACGTGGGGTGTGTGGAGCTTCCTTAGAATGCCATTTTTCTGTGATGCATCAGGAATGTATAAGCACGTGGCTTCTGGTACATTAATATGATTTCACTTCAGAAAAGTAACTGTAGTAAGTTGTACGAGAATGGCTTAACATTCTTGTATTTAGCTGCTTAATTACTTAGCTCTTAATTCTCATAAAAAGCATATAGGTGCATGAACACAGACACACACTCACTTGGGGGAAAAACACAAACTTTAAAGTGGTAATTATTAAAGACAGGAAAAGATTCACCCTCCTGTAATGAGGTGAACATGATCCAAATGTGTGTTATCTTTTCTCTGCAGAATAGAATGAAAACAAGTGATTTATAATGTGCTTGAGTTCACTGTCTATTAAGATGGGAGTGGTGTGTTACCAATCTGATTACTTTTTCTGCTTAGTGCTGTCTGTGCAATCAGTTCTGCTTCTGTGTGTGTGTATGTGTGTGTATAGGCATGACTAAAAGTGGGGCACAATAAACTTTTCTGGCAGCCAGAGCAAAACATTTTAAGACCATTTTTTAAAAAAAAAAAAGACTGCATAAGGCGGTTGAAGGAAGCTGTGCGTTTGCCATCCCTCTTCCGGAGACTTCAGTTGCTGAAGGCCACACCTAGAATTCCAATGAAAGGAATTTGAGGAAGAATTCAGTGTAGGCCCATCTCACGTAGGTTGTCAGTTCACAGAGAGCTACTCCCTTGTTTTATTTTGACAGTTGTGATTTCTTGCTCTATCATGATACCATGCCATTTTTGTTATTTCTTCAAACACTTACTTTAGAGGACCTATTTAGATGTTGAATGGAGGGTCCCTGGCATCTTTGGCCCCATCCCCATATACCTCAGTTTTGTGGGGGGTAACACCCTCATTCTCAATCTGAATAGCTTCTGTGGAATAGGCAACCTAGACACAACCCACTTCATCCCCTTGGAAATCCAAAGGCCAAGATTTTTCTCTAATTTCCTGATAACACCAAACGATTAAACCCTGCCAGACTCGGAGCTTGCTTCTAAGACTGTGAATGAATGTAGAGCAAGGAACACAGGGGCCAGAAACGTATGTAACATACTCTCATCTCTGTGGTGATGTATAGGGCAGACTATTCTTGCTATGTGATGTTTTGTGTTTTTCTGCTACTTGTCTCCCAGAACTGCCTGGGTCCACTCATTCCCAAGTCTGATCTTCTGAGAACTGTCACAAATTTATATAGTTCCAAAGCAACATGTGTACTAGTTATCTATTGTTGCATAACTAGTTATTCTAAAACTCAGTAGCTTAGAATAGCAATCCTCTATGATCTCCATATCTGTGGGTCCGGAATCAGAGCAAGCGTATTTGTTTCCTAGGACTGCTGTAATAAAATACCTCAAGCTGGTGGCTTATAACAACAGAAATGTATTCTCTCATAGTTCTGGAAGCTAGACATCCAAGATCAAGGTGCTGGCAGGGCCATGCTTCATTTAAAACCTAAAGAGAAAGGGCACCTGGCTGGCTCAGTTGGTTAAGCTTCCAACTCTTGGTTTTGGCCCAGGTCATGATCTCATGGGTCCTGGGATCAAGTCCCACGTTGGGCTCCGTACTCAGCTTGAAGATTCTCTCTCTCCCTCTTCCTCTGCCCCTCCCCGCTCCATGCTTACTGTCTCTCTCTCCTTCTCTCTCTCAAATAAATAAATCTTAAAAAAAAAAAAATCTAAAGAGGACTCCTTTTTGCCTTTTTCCTGGCTTCTGGTGGTTGCTGGCAATTTCTGGGGTTCCTTGGCTTCCAGGGGCATCTCTCCTTGTCTCTGCCTTAGTCCTCACATGTCATTCTTTCTGTGTCATTCTGTCTTTACAGAGCATCTTTTCATAAGGATACCAGCCCTATTGGATGAGGGGCCCACCTTCAATTGGATTTCATCTTAACTAGTTATATCTGCAATGACCCTATTTCCAAATAAGGTCACCTTCTGAGACATTGGGGGTTGGGATTTAATTTTTTTTTTTTAAAGATTTTATCCATTTATTTGACAGACAGGAATTACAAGTAGGTAGAGAGGCGGTCAGAGAGAGGAAGCAGGCTCCCCGCCGAGCAGACAGCCCGATGTGGGGCCCGATCCCAGGACCCCGGGATCACAACCCGAGCCGAAGGCAGAGGCTTTAACCCACTGAGCCACCCAGGCGCCCCTGGGATTTAAATTTTTTGCAGGGAACACAATTCAACCCATAAGAGCAAGCGGTAAGAAAATGAGAGCACCTAAGACAGAAGCCACAGTCTTTGGGTAACTTAGTCTCAGGACTGAAATCCTATCACTTCAGCTGCATTCTATATACTAAATGCAGGTCAATGAATTCAGCCCCCACTCAGGAAACAGGATTACAGGGACATGAATACAAGGAGCTGAAGATCACTCGAGGCCATCTCAGAGCCTGACTACATGGTTTTGTTTTTGTTTTCAACTTCTATAAAAATGGTATTTTATTGTATACATTTGAGACTTGAGATTTTTATTCATTCAATATATTATTTCTAAGATTCATCTATGCTTTATGTGTACTTATAATTAACTGGTTATAAGCAAATTGTGTTTGTTATTGTTATTATTACAAATAAACTGTCCACCTACTACTGATAGACATTTAGATTGTTTCCAATATTCTGAAAATCTTTGTTCTTAACAACATTCTTAACATTAGCATAATTATTTATTACTTTTACCCCACTACATATAAAATTCTATCAAAACTAGTGAAAGTTTAGTATTTCTTTATAGGTCTACTTGTCCATAGAACTGATTCTCTCACGGACCTGGAGTCAAGAAACTGCATTCCCAAGACATGTCAAATAATTCTCTCTGTGTGACTATGACATCAATGTAATAGATGGCTAGTTCATTTATTTCCATGTGTCTTCAGTTTTCAGGGTTTGCTTTTTTCTTTATCATTTATACTATTTTTGGAAGATGTCAACATTTTTACAATTCCAAAGTTGAATTACACACAGCAAGGTATAGTAAGAGAAGTCTTCCTTCTATTCTGATTACTCGCCTTTACCCTCCCCTGCCCTTACAGATAACCATTTTAGTTTGTGTTTCAATGGTTGGAAAACCCTTTGCAAAGTTTTCTCACACATTCTGTTGTCCATGTTTTTATTCAGTGGAATCTTCTGATAAGCTTTTGATAAGGTTTCCAATTATAGTGATATCAGATTTATCAATCTTATCATTTATGGTTAGTACCTCTTTTGTTCTGTGTAAGTAACGTTTGCTCCAAAGCAGTGCAGATATTAAACCTGTAGATGAATGAAACCAAGAGGCTTCACTACCAGTTACTTGAGTTAAAGGAATTTTAAAGAATATAAATTCAGAGAGAAGGAAAGCAGCGCTCAGAATGATGGCCAGAAATGTAAGAATAAATAATAGCAAATAAAATGGCCAACAGATATGTAACCTTAACAAACATTGCTATATAAAACATGAATAATATCTAGTTTGTAGGGTAAAAATGAAAACTACAATAACGAAAAGAATATCATGTGAACATACACAGAGTTGATCAGCTTTATACTATCCTAAGATCTTTATATTGTGGCATAGGCACTAAAACACTAAATTTTGACTTTGTTGAATTTAATATTAAAAAAAGGCTGAAAAATAAAATGTAAATTTCAACAATTTTTGAAGCCCTAAAATAAAACAAAGTATGTACTCTAACAACAGTGGAAGATCTGAAAATCAAGCAGTACACTTTTAAATAACCCACTGGGCAAAGAAAAAATCACACTGAAATATTTTGAGCGAATAAAATAAAAATATGACATCAGGACATGCAGAGGAAAACTGATAGACCAAAATAAATTAAGCCTCCATCTCAAGGAGTCAGGAAAAGAACAGAAAAACAACTGCCCTCCTCACAAAAATTAAAACTAAAGACCAGACTAACAACAACAACCCCCCCCCAAAAAAACAGAAGACAGAAAATAATGAAGATAAAAGTATAAATTAATGAAATAAAAACAAGTGTATGTTAGAGTAAAAAAAAGAAGTATTTGGTTCTTTGAGAAGATTAATAATCTTTGTAGTACATCTAATAATACATAAAATGATCATTTTAATACATCTATTGTTTTGTTTAGGCATAACTATTTATTTGTTTCAGTGGTTGCTCTAAGGGTTGTAACATATAAAGTTCTTACAATCTACTTAGAGTTAGTAATTGTAATGCTTTGGGAAGAAATGTAGAAAATAGCAGTCTTTTAAAAAGATTTTTAATTTATTTTTGTTTGAGAGAGAGAGCAAGTGAGCAAGCACAAGCAGGGGGTGGGGCAGAGAAAGAGGGAGAAACAGACTCCCTGCTGAGCAGGGATTCTAGACAAGGGAGGCTCAATCCCAGGATGCTGGGATTATGACCTGAGCTGAAGGCAGATGCTTAACCAACTGAGCCACCCAAGCACCCTGAAAATTTGTAGTTTTAAGGGACCATTTTCTCCTACCCTTGTTTATGTTATAGTTGTCCTGCATGCATTATTTAATACACAAAATAATTTTTATGATTACAGTTTAAATAGCTCCATGTATGTTAAAGAAGTTAAAAGAAAAATATTTTTTTCTATTTTGCAGACATTTAGCACTTCCGATGTTCTTCATTCCTTCCTGATGTTCCAAATGTCCATCATTTTCTTTCAAGCATGGAATTTTTAACATTTTCTATAGCACAACTTTGCTGGTCACTGTCATTCTGTGTGTGTGTGTGTGTTGAGTATGTGTGCTTACTTTCATATGAAAATATCTTTGTTTAACCATTATTCTTAAAGAATATTATCACTTAATAAAGAATTTTGGATTGCTATTATTTTCCCATTTGTCACTTTAAAGATATTTATTTTACTTTCTTCTGGCTTCCATAGTTTTTTATAAGTCAGGAAGTATTCAAATAGTTGTTTCTCTGCATCTAGAGTGTTATTTTTCTCTGGTGACTTTCAAGATGTTCTTCTTGCCTTTAGTTTTCAGCAGGTTGATACTCTTATGCTGGGGCATAGTTTTCTTTGAATTTTTCCCTGGTTGTGATTTGTTGAATTTCTTAATCTGTAAATCTGTTTCTCCCCCACTTTGGAAAAATTTTAGTTGTTCTTCAAATATTTGTTCTGTCACATTCTTTTTCTTCTGTGACTCCAATTACACGTGTATTAGATCATCAGTTAATATCTCACAATCACTGAAGTTCTCTAATTTTCTTTTTTTAAATGTTTCTCTCTGTACTCTTTGGGTTGAACATTTTCTATTAACATATCTTCATATTCACTAACTCTTTCTTCTGTCATCCTCATTCTGTTACTAATTCAATCCAGTTAATATTTTATTTCAGATATTGTTTTTCAAGTTCTACAGTTTCCACTTTTAATATATTTTTTTCTTTTTCTCTGCAGAGATTGCTTCATTACAAGCATATTTTTTTTACTTCATTGAACATAGTGATAAGGCTGTTTGATACCTTGCTTGATAATTCCAAAATGCGGATCATCTCAGGATTACCTTTCTTTTTGAGAATGGATTATACTTCCCTACATAATCTAATGTCAAATAATTTTAGATTATGCATAGACATTGTGACTTTTATGGGGACTTTGGATTGTGTTATATTTTCTTCCACATAACATTGAGGTTTTTGTCTTAGTGGGCAATTAACTTGTTAGGTCCCAAACTACTAACTTTATTTTGTAGACGGAAACTCAAATATCAGTTCATTAAAAACAAAACATTAGTTAGACTGCTTTCAATCCGTCTTGTGCATGCATAGTTCATTGGGTACTCAGGTAACTGGGTAAATTTATAAACAGAATTTGAAACCACCTCTTTAGAGCTCTCCTTTCTGGGATTTCCTCCTCGATTTCTAAGATTTCCTTTTGCTTCATACTCTATCCTCTGAACCTTCAGGCCAGAAAGACTGCAAGGTTTTCCAACAGTATTTCAATGCTAAATACCATGAAAACAGGCAACTTACTTCTTGTGATCCATTCTTCCAAATTTCAATTTCCCTCCAGAGTCTGTCTGTTTTGTACCCCTCTAAAGTGCTTCTAGGTCATATTTTAAAAACTATTTTTGTCTAGGACTTGAAGTGTTACCTTTAATAGGGTCAAGTAATATAGAAACTTATTCAACCATCTCAGGATATCACCGCATGTATTCTTCAACTGAGATACTGAGCAAAACTTTTGGCAATATTCTGACACCAGATTTTACAATTCAATAGAAGATTGATATTCTTATGAACTAAGAATGTCGACAATAATTGGATCATCCACTGGTCTTTTTCTTTTCTTTTTTTTAAGTTTAGGATTTGTTATTTTGTACTTTTTCCTCTTTTCTACAACCCTGGGCAAGAAGAAGGCTGTCACCAACCACCTTTTGGGTTTTCCATATTCTGGAGATGGGAACCAAGACAATTTGATATGTGTTTGAAAATGGAGTGAAAAATATTATGATCAAAGTCCTAAAGGAATGCAGTATGTGAAATTAAATAAAATAATTTTATGCCAACTAAGATACTTAATTTTTCTCTTACTGATTCCAACTATATTCTGGACTTTTGTGCTATATCAGATAAAAGAACCCAGGATAAATAGAGAATATTTAAGTTAACTAAGTTTGACTTTATTGACAAGTATGTTTTTTTCTCTAAGTTCTATGTTTACTTTCTTTCCCAGAGAGAAGCTTCTTCAATTATAAAAGCCTACCTCCTGAACCTACCTAACTGTATTAACCTAGTAGTTTTACTGTTAGAAGGAAAGACAAAAGAAATTAAAAAAAGAAAGCTAGAAATATTTGCCACAAACTCTCCTTAGTCTGTTCTCATTGAAATGTATTCTTGAATAAATTTTATTCAAAATCTAAGATGATAAGAGTTTACTGAGCTTTGTAGTGGCACATAATAAAAAAAAAAATGAAACCCCCAAATCCTTTACTACTAGCAGTACTGTTGTCAAAACTGTTCTACAATAACAGCAAGTTTTTAGGGGAAAATGTATTCCCAGCAGTGGGCTAGTATTTTCCACAGGAAACAGTGGTTCAGGACTCATACTAATTTTGTCCATGGGAATTTAAAACAAGACACATTTTCGTGGTTTAGGTTACACATAGTCATTTTGGGAGCCAAAAACACTACTTTAATATCCCCCAAAGAACTGTGATTTGAAAGTATCTTTTTTCTCCGGGCAGATACAGTTGTGAAAAGAGTACTGCTTTTTTTTAAAGAAGTGAAAATTCTAACTAAAATGAACATGAACACACCAAGTTCCTTTAGAACTGTTCTAAAGGGAAATACTCTATTCTAATTAATCTTTCATATAAATTATTTTACTGCTACTCTTTGGTGAAGCTGAGTATTTATGTAATTTTGGAATAATAAATACCTATGATAAATGAGAGCTGTTATACATTATTTTCTTAAGAAGCTGAATGTCTTTGAACAGTACAGTTTTAAAAAAAATGTAGGTTTCTAAAACAATTCCAAGCTTTTATGTTTTTGGAATCCTGTCCATAATTTTCCTGACAGTTATAATAAAAATATCATTAATATTTCAGCTTAATGATACAGTGCTCTGGAACAGAATTACAATAGAACAAAATTCCATCTGAAGAGCTGTACTGTACCCCATAATCATGTTAAATGAATTCATTATGATTAGTTTTATGAGTTTCAGACATGAAATTAGAGTTTGGGTCATGTTAGAAAAAGAAAGTATTTTTTTTCCTTTAAAATATTATTTATTCATTTCTGCTATTGTTATCACTTCTAGGTTCATTTCAGAAAATTCCGAATTGTTATCACAGCGATGGTGTGAACATATTTTCTAGTTTCTTCTCAGGGAAGGTATTAGAATAAGGAGATTTCGGAATTAATTTCGTAAGTGGTTTGTAATTAATCTGGTAAGTAATTTATAAGTAATCTTGTAAATAAGTAATGTCTCAGAATCTCTGTCACTTGCTGTTCTAATGAAACTACAAAATTCAGATGGGTCTTATCTCAATATTATTTCCCACAGTATGTTTCATTTCTCTTAATCCCTTCTATTGTAGTGCATATCAGGGAAGTCAGAATAAAAGGATCTATTTCATGGAGAAGTCAAGAGACAATTAGCAGGTCTGGAACTTTTTGTATGCACCCAAGACAATGATCCAGCTCAGTGGAGACCAACAACTATGACACAGTCCACTCCCTACTCAGCAGACAGATAATTTTCGAGATAATTATACAAGTTGAGGAGAAGGTAAGATGGTGTTGGTTGAGGCAGCAGAAGTAACAGAAATAATAGATAAAGAAATCAAAATAAGACTGATTGACAACATCATGATAAAATCCTGCCACGTATGTACCTCTGACACTTGTCAAATATTCAAAGCCACCTGCTGGCTCTGGTAGAAGTGAGTATGCATGTATGTGTTTGATGTTTTGAATCACTTTATGCCATATTGGGTTTTTATCCCATTAGGTCTGAATTTATTTACAGAGGGTCTAAAATATATCAAAAGCTTCCACAACCTCTACATTGACTTTAAAAACATTAACCGTGTGCCTACCATTGCAAAGCATAGTGTGAGGAGTAAGGAGACAAACACATATTTATATTTGGGTACTTAAATGATGGGTACTATTCCAAGTAGGAATTCCTAAAGATACCTTCCTATGAGGTAGTGTGATTATTAGCATCCCTCCTTCATAGATGAGAAAACCAAGTCACAGCATACCTGACCTGGGATTAAGAAACTGCTTAGGTATAGCCCACATTCTCTCTCTCTAAGGCAGATGTGCTCAACCACTACTTAGACTGCAGCCTTAATTCGAGGATAAGATTCAGTCACCGCTGTAAAGAATTCCACATCTGAACCAAGTGGGAAACATGCTTTGCTACGTGATGTGAGCCATGAATACTATTTGTCTCTGGACTAGAATTTCTGCCTGTGTAATCCCACAGAACCTGTGCTGCACTCACCTGTCTGTACTCCCCACTGCACTGGCTGCTCCTTGAGGGCAGGGGTTATATCTGGTGCACTATTGTGCCTCTCATGCCTGCAAAAGCAATAAATATTCCAATATTTATCTGGAGTTAGAGACCTGGTTAGAGACTTTTCCTAGTTGAGTGGGCATGCTACAGAATTTCTTGTTTTTCTTTATCTCTCTAAAATGAGGTAATGCAAATCTCATTGGTTTGTAGTGAACAGCAAACAAGGTATATAAAATGCTCATTACATATACAATATTCAATAAAAAAGCAAAAAGCCCCAGCTGTTGGCTGCCTCATGAGGATAAATTTATTCAACAAATACTTATTTACTGACTAATACTATGTAATACCTATTTTTTTGTGTTTTCTGGAGAGATGTAAGTGTGGGTGTAACGACATTTTCTTTCTCTCTTCTTTGTGTCTCCCCCAGAGGCTGGGGTGGTATTCAAACAATCATTAAATTCTTTTAAATTCAAAACCATAACTTTGGTGACCTTTTTACACATAGGAAGAGGTAATGATCTGGGCATAGTCATTGTGCATTGCAGAGACATTATAAAAGCATAGGAAAACCGGGATGCTCTGCCTTTTCAACCACTTTTTTCATTGTTCCCTTACAATATATAGCCTTTTCTCTGTTTTTTGTTTGTTTGTTTGTTTGTTTTTCTCACACTGCTCTCCCAGTCTTAGGAGGACCTGGGCCTGTGCAGAGCTATGTGTCCTTGCTTCACCACAGGTGTTTGCCTTCTCAATCGCACACAGGTTCATAGGAGACCACAGCCCTAAAAATAATAGCTACTATTTATTGGGATTATATTGGTAGGTCCTATGCTAAGCAGTTTTAAATGCAGTTTCTCATTTAATATTTACCATATTTTATTAGTTCCTAGTCTTATTTTTGTTTTAAAGATGAAGGAAACTAGTTCGCATAGCTTATTCAAGGTCAAAAAGCTGCTAAGTGGTGGAGCTTCTACTTTTCCTAAGTCTGCCATACACACCATTTTCATTACTGCTGAATGTGAGAGCATTATCTTCTATCAGTGTTTAGATGATGGAAAATGGGTCAATTGAGAAGATGCATTTTGAAGACAGAGAAAGGAAGCATAATGAAACCTTTATAAAGCATTCAAGATTTGCTTCTGCTCATGCAAATCAATATACAAAAGGAAGAATCAGAAACTTCAGGAATAAATAATTAACTAAAAATGATTTTAAGTGTTCTTTCAACTCTAAAAGAAGCTTCTCCTTTGAACTCCAAATGAAGCCATTCCTAATATTTATAGATAACCTGACCTTAAATAACCTCATCAATGTGCTCAGGAAAAAAGGAAGATCTTTACATATCTTTACATAAGGGAGTTGAATTTAATTAAAAAATAATGAAGGAGACCTGAAAAGTTATGACAAGGAGCATAATTTCTGGAATAAAGCAATATACATTTTGATAAATATATCCTATTCTGTTGCTTATTTTTCAATAATTTTTAATTTTAAAACAGGTTTAGATTTACAGAATTATTGCAAAGCTAATACAGAGTTCCTATAAAATCTGTGTCTAGTTCTATTAATATTTTATATGAGTGTAATACATGTGATCTCACTAATGAACCAATATTGGTAATTATTCACATTTCCTCAGTTTTTTCCTAATGTCATTTTTCTGTTCCAGAATCCCATCCAGGATACCACATTACATTTAGTTGTCATGACTCCTTAGGATCCTCTTGATTGTGAGCAGTTTCTAAGATCTTCCTTATTTTTAATGATCTTGACGACTTTGAAGAGCAGTGGTCAGATATTTTGTAAAATGTTCTTCAACTGGAATTTTTTTGATTTTTTTTCTTACATTTAATTGGAGATATCATTTTAAAAGTATGTCAATGTAAACTAGTCAGCAGGAATAAGGTCTGTGGTATCTAAAAGTCATAAACTGTCTAGGAAATGGAATGACTTTTTGGTTAAAGGATAAGGGATTTAACCTTCTTTAGAACATTATTCTTCAAAGATAACAGGTTAATGTAATGGATTGAGAAGAATGGCTGTTTAAAATGCTGGCATTCACAGGTAGGTCATGGGGAGAGAGGGAATGTAGGCACGCTCATAGGTATACAGGGCTGTTTAAGGAGACTGACCTGGGGCTGAGCAGTACAAAGTAACTAGAGTATCCAGACAGTGAATAAACACTTGCTGTCAGGAATAGCACTGTGATTTCATAGTGGTTTTTTAATCAAGGCTTCCAATAAAATGGGGATATTTATCTTCAGAATCTAGGCCCCTGAGAGGGAGATCAGGTGTTGGAATTTTTTCTTGCTATCTGGAGTTTGCAACAAGACTTCTATCCTGGTAGAAGAAGCAAATGTAATTGGGAAATCAAGACAGGGATCTTATCATAGGGTCTATACAAACATGGAAGGGATTAGAGATGGATGTGAAAGTCCAGAGGCACAATGGTGCAAAGCATGCCTTAGAAGAGCCCGACTCTCAGTTTAAGGGCAGCTGGGTACATGCACACTCCACCTACCTGTAATACCTGCCAGGCCAAGTCAGCATTAATTGGTTACCTGGGTGGAAGAGACCTGCCAGTTTATGGTGTTGGGTACCTTCAGATGTTCTGGACAAGGGATGACAACATCTGATTCATAAGGAGTTTCCTGCAGGATGGCTCTGGGGACTTAAGGATGATCTACCCTTTGCCTGTATAGTCTCATTTTCTGTCCCTTTCTAAGAGTAGATTTGATTTGGTGAATGAGAAACTTTAACTTTCCTTTAAATATTAGTGGGCCTCCATTGGTTGTATTCCAGGCTCCTTGTAGAGAACTGGGGAAGGTTTAGATGGATACTAATGACTTTCTCAGCCTGTCCACTTGTCACTCACCAAATTGCACTCAGTAATTTAGCCATTGCTTAGGACTTGTGCACCCTTTTATTCCCCATTCTTTTTCTCAGCTTTCTGCCTTCGCACATTGCATTTCTGCCACCTTATACGTACAGATTCCTTTCTGTTCTTCCTAATTGCATTGATGTCCCTATCTAATTTTTCTCTATTCAGTTTATTTCCTCACAGCAGGCAATACAATCTTTTGAAAAATAGATATCATATCATGGCACCCTTTGTTCAAACTCACCAACTTCTCACTACACTTAGAATAAAATCAAAGTCTTACCATGACCATCAGCGTCCTCTATTATCCCTGAGCTCCCATCCCTCCCAACTTGTCTCCAACCCCAACTGCCTGCACCCAGGCTCCAGCCATACCTGCCTCCCTTCAGAATCTGGAGCACACCAGGACTCTTCTGGCTTTAAGTCCTTTTGTACTTCCCTCAGCCTGGAACATTCTTCTCCCTATCTTTTTAGCCTGAGTCTGTTCTTGTTACTCACATGTTAGGCAAAAGTCACATACTCAGAGAGCCCTTCCTTTGGCTACTCTCTGTAATGTTCCTTGCTTCTTCTTATATTTTCTTCATGGCCCCCAACACTCTCTTGAATGGCTGTACATTATAGAGCTTAACCATTTAGCGTGTTGGCCCTGGAGCTTGCCTGAAATTCTACTCTAGCTCACACCCTTGTCAGCTGGGCTGGGTGATCTCCAGGGAGCCACTTAACTTTGCTGTGCCTAATTTAATTCTCTGTTGTGGTTGTAAAGATGAGATTCCTTAACTCATGTAAAGGGTCTGTAGCCAACAAAGCATCAAGCTGTCAAGAGTTGAGCTGAAGAGAGTTCAGTTGCCAGGTGTTTGGGTGGTTGGCTAAGATAGCCAAAATGAAAGTAACAATCGAAACTGTGACACTATAAGAAAGAGACTAAAATTGGCAGTTTCCCTTTGTTCCATTTTCTCTCAAGAGGCTAAAAATGGCAGTGCCTCTTTGTTTTCTCACACAGAGCAGTGTCAGATGGAGAAGAAGGACCAGAACAGAGGGAGGGGCAGAAGAGGGTCATCTCACCGAGGAGGGAGCAGGGAAAGAGGGAAGGGAAGTACTGAAGATGGAGTCAGTGAAGAAAAGTGTCTTCAAGGCCCCCGAATAAGGTGATCTCAGTAGAGACATCTAAAAGAGTTGGCTGTAAGTACCTCAATAAGCAGGCCATGCAATGGAGGCTCCCTGGAGATGGAAAGCAGATATACACAGAGCCTAAATCCTTGACTACAGCTCCATTTAGAGACTGCAAGGCAGTATCTCTGTACCAAGTCTGGTGTCCAGAGGGCAGCTTACCCCCATGGAGCCTGCTGGGTAACTGTCTGCAGTTAGGCCTGAAAGATCACACATAGGATGTTGGCCTGGAGCTGGACTTCTCAGCCATGGAGATGTCAGTTCTCCTTATTCTAAGTTTTACTGTTTCTTGATTATCTCAAACCACCACTCTTAATTCTCTGAAAGCTGAAACTATGTCTGTAAGATGCATCCCTTTACCCTAGGGTCTAATGCTAGCTAGTATTTAATGCCGGTGACCCTAGAGCTCAATAACTATTGAAAACATGGATATACTTATGTACATCCATGAGAAACACTTACTTCTTTAATGTAAGAAGTATCAATGAAAGTAAAATATACAAGAATTGAAAAGTAAAGTCAATTCCATTTCCCAATAGCTAAAATACACAGTAAAATACCTAGTTATTATGATCAGGGTGGTTAAGTACTGAGTATTAAATAATTTTAATACAATAGGTTAGACTAAGATTTGAATATACACAATGAGAATTACTGTCAAAAATAACTATATAAATAAATAAATAAATAAATAAATAAAATCTTAAAAAACAAAAAACAAAAACTTGTTACCCTGTGGTTTAGACCACAAGGTATACTTTTCTTTTAGCTTTCTTGAAAACTTTCTTAGAGCTAAATTTACTTCTTTTAGCTTTCTTAGTAGGTAGAAGAAACTGATTTTAATGTATGGCAGCAAGATTTACTGATCATGATTTTGAAAGGAATTTAGAAGGAACTTTTGCAGGAGATAGAGGAGGTGATTTTGATGCTGATTGAAGAGCAGTGTATTCTGCTGGGCAGGACATGTTGAATTTTGCTTCTTGATATACAGCATTGGTCATATGCTGTATTTTTATTAAATTTCTATGAAACTGAACTTCTTTCTTTTTACTTTGTAAAATAGGAATATTTTAATGTTAATTTTTATAAATTCACCTTTTCTATATTTTCTCCATTACAACCTTTCCATTTTGGGACCACATCTGATTGTCCTTCTCTGTGAGAACTCATGTTTTAGCTATTATTTTTAATGCTGTATATCCAGTATTTTGTATATATATATACATATATGTGTGTGTGTGTATGTGTGTGTGTGTTTGTGTGTGTGTGTGTGTGTGTGTGTGTGTGTGTATGGTGGATGGGTTGAAGGAGAAAGAGAGAATCTTAAGCAGGCTCCATGCTCAGTGCAGAGCCTGATGTGGGGCTCAATCTCACAACCATGAGGTTATGACCGAGCTGAAATCAAGAGTCAGACACTTAACTGACTAAGGCACTCAGATGCCCCTTAATATACATTTTTAATTTGTTACTTTCTTTTATGTTAGTACAGAGTGAACTAATATGGCACAATGAGTATCTGATTAATGCTAAAGTTTAGTGATCTTGACCATTTGCACAATACTTTTAATATCTGATTCAATTATATTACCACTAATATTAGTACTTTTACTTTCCCACTATAAATGTAAAAATAAGAAAACTTCAAATAACTATTTTAAATGTATGGTACGGATAGAGCTGGTGGAATTTACACATACTCCCAACCCCCTTCCCCACCACAAACACAATTTTTATGAATGGGAAACTTTCATTTGAGACTACATGGTATCATGAGGTTAAATTTATTGCAATTTTTATGACATTTTATTAAAACTATTTATCTTCCTGATTAGCTTTCTCCTTAAAGTTGTAGTATCCCTAAATTATCTGAGTTCTCTTTGAGCACCGAGATGCTTAGTTTGTCTGTGCTTCCTCACTAAATACCAATGACTGGTAATGCAATTCTTAAATAAATGCTTGTTTATAGTAACATATGTGATAGTCTTCATCATTTATAAGATATCTCATGTATGACAGGCATTATGTTGGATAAATACACATTTTATGTGTGTATATATATATATATATATATTTTTTTTTTCATGTATTTTGTAGATAAGTTCTAATCAACCCTCACAAAATCCTAGTGTTGGTATTACATGCTTCAAATAAGAAAAAATTCAAAGCTCTTTCCCCTTTGACATGCTGCTTCATGAAAGGCAACGCGAATGAATGGTATAGAACATGTTTGGCCCCTCACAGAGTTTATGTCTTAGCTCTCAACCTTTTTTTTCTTACTTGGATTTTAAGACATTTTTTTATAATGAAATCCATACTTTCTGCATTTAGTATAGAATTTATGGCTTTTTACCCAAAGCTGGTTATATTTTTCTAAGTACTTGAAGCTCTTATTGCATTTCACGGGTTAACTCTTGAATTTGATTTGGAATACACACACACACACACACACACACGTATACATATACATGTACACATACAAACATGTGTACACATATACCTGTACACACATTCATATACATATGTATACACATATATATTCTCTGTATATATACACCCATATATTCCATGTAAATGGAATTACACATGTATAGAATATATATGTGTATATATGAACGTATTTATACATACTATTTTTTTTTGGTATATAGTAGATAGATCAGCAGTCTACATTCTCCATTTAATAATAGAATTGTTCCAGTTGTAGCAGACACCTGGTGACTCAGCTACAGATATTTCCTAGTCTGCTTTGCAACTAGGTGAGACTTGTGACAGCAATTAGTATGTGTGTATGTAAGTGATGCCTACAACTCCTAGTGAATCTGCTTAAAGGAGATGAGGCTTTTCTCCTGTACCTTTTTTTCTCCCTTCCCTAGAGGGTAGAATGGAAACCTGGAGTGGTCGGTTTCTACTTTGCAAGCAAAGACAATGTCCATGATGATGGTGGAGCCACAAGATAGAGGAGCTGTGTCCCTGCATAACGTTGTGGAACTCAGCTACTTGGACAGCTCTGCACATCTCTGGACTACCATGTGAACGAGAATATCTGTCATATTTAAACCACTGTGTGTTTGAGTATCTTATGTTCTAGAAATTTAACATATAGTAATTATATAATGCATATATGTAAATATATATTTATAACATATATATAACAGAATTAATAGATATAATATACAATATAACACATGTATAATCTTCAATCATAAAATAAGAGTTTTATTTACTGGCTGGCTGGAGGAATGGAATGCAGTTCTAATTCACCTTTTCCTTCAGAAACAAAAAGTTGTATTATTCTTGCCAAAGAAGAGATAAATATCTGGTTTGACTTATATCTGCAGTACAGAGTCCAAGACCTTCCATTTTAATCTGTAGGCATTTGTCTTAGCTCCTGTACAATATTTGCTCTAAGAGAGTTCAACTCTTGTCTACCAAGACAGAATTTCTAAGTTTGGCTTTACTATTCATGACATGAGCAATACTGTAATATGGATATCTACTTCATTGCAAAGGGAAAATTTTCATAGAGATTTGGTGTAATAACTGAAGGTAGGAGAATAAATTTTAATCTAAGAGGTAAATGAAGATTTGGTAATTATATTCTGCCACGAACCTTGCTTCTTTCCACATATCTCTTTTCTTTCCCCCCAAGTTACCTCTTTATAATTCATGTTTGCAGATTGCAATGCATTAGAATTACAGAAAAAGTACAGAAAATTACAAAGTCTATACTGGATGCACCAGAGGTCATAAACTCATTTTAGTTCTAAATAATTAAAAGATCACAAAAGTATTGACTAATTGGCATTTATTTCAGAATCATCTAATCAAAATGATTTTGATTACAGGAAATATGTGATAAATAATATCATTTAAATGTCCATCACCAGCTGCAAAACATTTTTGAGGCTTGAAGAATACTTGTTATTTTTCTAGAAATTTTCTCAAATATTTTTAATTCTGCATATTTTTCCATAACTTAAAACCCTAGAAATGGCTTCATTATATCTAAAAAAAAAAAGAAAAAGAAAAGGATTCTGATCACATTTGTCATAGTTATAGAATTGTGAAAAATGTGAGTTTTTATCTTTTTAAGTATACTGTACACAATATATGCTGTGCAGAAAATTATGTCAGATATTTTTCTAGCTTTTAAGTTATTTTGAACTAAATTGAAATGTCTTCCACTATAATAAAAAATTGATTTCATGAGATTCCAAATGACCTAGTTTTGTATTCTCACTAGAAAAACCTAGAAGCAAAAATTGAAGATGTTAGCAATTGACTAACTGAAAATTATAGTATTGGTTACTTTAGTAAAAATACTAAGAAATAAAAAGGTGAGCTTACTGATATTTCTGTTTTCATTTATTTATTTTAATCATAGTTTATAATTACTGAGGCAAAAGAGCCAACCTTTCTTGAAATATAGTCTATGATAAATGAAATGTAACTATATATTATGACCTGTGTGGGTGGGCATGTGGGTCTATAGAGAACAAAGTCAAGGATTCATATTTATTGTTCACTTACTATGTTCTAGTCATTTGTTTTCTCATTCTTCATTCTATATTTTTGTTGAGAGACTGAAGGAGTAGAGGTTTCAAAACTAATTAGCATCTTAAAATTTTGTGTATCTATATTGATATTAAAAGTTAATATAAGCATATTCTATAATATATACATATCTATCTTATAGTCAAACATATTACACTTATGATCACAAAGCCATTATTTGCTGTATTTCAGCTGTCCCAGGTTACTGAGTAAAGAACTGATGTTAACTTACAACACAGATGGTGTACGGGCAGTAATTGAAGGCCAAATCACTTCACAGACGACTGTATAGATGAGTTAACTTCAATTCGGAAAACAAATTGTAGAACTGGATCTTCATATATAGAACAGTTTGGGGATGGCTCTCACAAAAGAATAAAATAAATGCATACTTAATATAGAATATCAAATCAATAGGAGTGCCTGATATGAAGAAAAATGTAGCAGCATAAGGCAAAAAATAATTATGTTTTATTACTTTTACATAGGACAGTTTTCTTTGAGAAGTGGTATTTGTACAGAGCCCAGTGAGTTATAATAATATCTTTCCCAAGCAAAGGGAGCAGCAAATGTGCAGGCCCTGAGGTGGGGGCATGCTTAGGATGGTCAAGAAAAAACAAAACAAAACAAAACAAAACAGAAAGGTAGATGTAGGACAGCAGAGTAAGCAAGAGGGCAAGGTAGAAGATGATAAAGAAGTGGCGCATCTGTGCCAGGTACAAAGAGGCATCAGTCCTAGAGGCAGGAGGGCGCTAAAATCCAACTCACATGCCACTAACTACACAATGTTTATTAACCAGGCCATGTTTTTTGGAGAGGGGCTAGGTCAGCCTGGAGAAAAGAGCAACCTTTTGGGTGCCTGGGTGGCTCAATGGGTACAGAGCCTTTAGCTCGGGTATCTGCCTTTAGCTCGGGTCCTGGAATCACGTCTTACTTGGGCTCCCTGCTCAGTGGGAAGCCTGCTTCTCCCTCTCTCACCAACCCCCACTCATGTTCTCTCTCTCTTTTTTTGTTTGTTTGTTTTAAAGATTTTATTCATTTATTTGACAGACAGAGACCACAAGCAGGCAGAGAGGCAGGCAGAGAGAGGAAGGGAAGCAGGCTTCCTGCCGAGCAGAGAGCCGGATGATGTGGAGCTCAATCCCAGGACCCTGGGATCATGACCTGAGCCTAAGGCAGAGGCTTTAACCCACTGAGCCACCCATGCACCCCTCATGTTCTCTCTCTTTATCTCTCTCTCAAATAAATAAATAAAAACCTTAAAAAAAAAGAGGAACTTTTTTTCTCTTAATTGAAGTTTAGTTGACATACACTGTTATATTAGTTTCAGGGGTATGATATACATCTGATTCGACATGATTCTACACATTACATGTGTATGTATTTGACAGTTCTACACATTACACATTGCTTGCTGCAGTAAGTCTAGGAACAGTCTGGCACATAAAATATTATTACAATATTATTGACTATATTCCTTACACTATATTTTTCTTTTCTTTTTTTTTTTAAAGATTTTATTTATTTATTTGACAGAGAGATCACAAGCAGGCAGAGAGGCAGGCAGAGAGAGAGGAGGAAGCAGGCTCCCCGCTGAGCAGAGAGCCCGATGAGGGGCTCGATCCCAGGACCCTGAGATCATGACCTGAGCCGAAGGCAGCGGCTTAACCCACTGAGCCACCCAGGCGCCCCATTACACTATACTTTTCATCCCTGTGACATAATTTACTTTATAACTGGAACACTGTACCTCTTATTCCCCTTCACTGGGGTTCCTGGGTGGCTTAGTGGTTCAGCTTCTGCCTTTGGCTCGGGTCATGACCCTAGGGTCCTGGGATCAAGCCCCACGTCTAGCTCCCTGCTCAGCAGGAGTCTGTTTCTCCCTCTCCCTCTGATCCTCTGCTCATGCTCTCTCTCTAAAATAAATAAATAAAATCCTTAAAAAAAAAATCCCCTTCACCTATTTCACGTTATCCCCCCAACTCCTCCAGCAACCACCAGTTTGTTCTCTATATTTATGAATGTATTTGTTTTTGTTTGTTCACTTGTTTTGCTTTTTAAAGATTCCACATATAAGTGAAATCATCTGGCATCTGTCTTTCTTTCTTTGCCTTATTTCACTTAGCCTAATAACCTCTAAATTCATCCATGAAACTTTTCCTTTGATGGAGGTATTTTCTGCTCCTGGGGCTGGGCTGCCCAGTGGAGGAATCTTTTTCTAATTGGTCTGCCTAGAGGATACTTCTTTTAAATTACAGAAAAGTGCCATGTAGACTTAGACCTGTAGGGTAGTATGCAGCCTTAAAGAAACATGGAAATGGCAGAATTTTGTGCATGTTTATTTTAGAATTCAATGCAGCAACAAAAGTATGCAAAGTAAGTGGTGAGAACCAGACAAAACTAGAATGAGATGCTGGCTTGGTCTTCCACAAGCTGGAATTATGCTGGGCAAGTGAATCCATCTCTCTCTGGCAGTGTTTTCTTATCTAGACAATGGAGACAGAGGCTTCATGGGAGTGAAATTTACAAAGTGCTTCACCCAGTGCTTTGCTCATGGCAAGACCTTAATGAGTGTGAGCTATCTTTGTTATAATCATCAAGATGTTAAATTTGGTCCTGCGGAAATATAAAGACTGAAACAGACCAAAATAATAATGATGAGATTAGGTGGACAAGTCTTAACAAATATTTTTTGAGAGGCTTCTCAGGAGTGGGCTTTGTTTTAGGTTCTACGGATATGACAATAAGCTAAAGATGAAAAATTCCCACTTTCTCAGAGCCTTCATTTTAGAGTGAAGAGAAAGACAAATGAATAAACAAACCTATGCTGTGGGGTTGGTTAGTGAAGACCGCTATGAAGAAAAATAAAGCCGGTGAAGCAATAAAGACTGATGGTGGGCACAGTCATGGGGCTGAGGGAACTGTTTTATCTAGGACTATCAACAAGCACTATGCTTACAAGCAACATTTATGTAGAGTGCTGAATTTAGGGAGCTCCAGGCATTTTAACAGCAAATGCAAAAGCCCTGAGGTGTATTCCTAAAGAGAAGGGATATCACTGTGATTGGGCTTAATGCCTGTTGCAAAGAGAAGCAAGTTGATGGGGGCAGTCAGATGAGAGATGCAGTACGATGATTTTTAATTTCTTAATTTCTAACAATCTTCTAGACTCTAGGATGTTAATCATATTATTGATTAGTCTGTTGCTGATTTCATTGTTGACTTTGCTTCCAACAGTTTTCTTCCTAATAGGATTTCTTTTTTTTTTTTAATATTCTTTTTTTTTAAAATAATTTTATTTTTTATAAACATATATTTTTATCCCCAGGGGTACAGGTCTGTGAATCACCAGGTTTACACACTTCACAGCACTCACCATAGCACATACCCTCCCCAGTGTCCATAATCCCACCCCCCTCCCAACCCCCCTCGCCCCATCAACCCTCAGTTTGTTTTGTGAGATTAACAGTCACTTATGGTTTGTCTCCCTCCCAATTCCATCTTGTTTCATTTACTCTTCTCCTACCCGCTTAACCCCCCATGTTGCATCTCCTATCCTTCATATCAGGGAGATCATATGATAGTTGTCTTTCTCCGATTGACTTATTTTGCTAAGCATGATACCCTCTAGTTCCATCCACGTCGTCGCAAATGGCAAGATTTCATTTCTTTTGATGGCTGCATAGTATTCCATTGTGTATATATACCACTTCTTCTTTATCCATTCGTCTGTTGATGGACATCTAGGTTCTTTCCATAGTTTGGCTATTGTAGACATTGCTGCTATAAACATTCGGGTGCACGTGCCCCTTCGGATCACTACGTTTGTATCTTTAGGGTAAATACCCAGCAGTGCAATTGCTGGGTCATAGGGTAGTTCTATTTTCAACATTTTGAGGAACCTCCATGCTGTTTTCCAGAGTGGTTGCACCAGCTTGCATTCCCACCAACAGTGTAGGAGGGTTCCCCTTTCTCCACATCCTCGCCACCATCTGTCATTTCCTGACTTGTTAATTTTAGCCATTCTGACTGGTGTGAGGTGATATCTCATGGTGGTTTTGATTTGTATTTACCTGATGCCGAGTGATATGGAGCACTTTTTCATGTGTCTGTTGGCCATCTGGATGTCTTCTTTGCAGAAATGTCTGTTCATGTCCTCTGCCCATTTCTTGATTGGATTATTTGTTCTTTGGGTGTTGAGTTTGCTAAGTTCTTTATAGATTTTGGACACTAGCCCTTTATCTGATATGTCATTTGCAAATATCTTCTCCCATTCTGTCAGTTGTCTTTTCGTTTTGTTAACTGTTTCCTTTGCTGTGCAAAAGCTTTTGATCTTGATAAAATCCCAATAGTTCATTTTTGCCCTTGCTTCCCTTGCCTTTGGTGATGTTCCTAGGAAGATGTTGCTGCGGCTGAGGTCGAAGAGGTTGTTTCCTGTGTTCTCCTCAAGGATTTTGATGGATTCCTTTCTCACATTGAGGTCCTTCATCCATTTTGAGTCTATTTTCGTGTGTGGTGTAAGGAAATGATCCAATTTCATTTTTCTGCATGTGGCTGTCCAATTTTCCCAACACCACTTATTGAAGAGGCTGTCTTTTTTCCATTGGACATTCTTTCCTGCTTTGTCGAAGATGAGTTGACAATAGAGTTGAGGGTCCATTTCTGGGCACTCTATTCTGTTCCATTGATCTATGTGTCTGTTTTTGTGCCAGTACCATGCTATCTTGATGATGACAGCTTTGTAATAGAGCTTGAAGTCCGGAATTGTGATGCCACCGACTTTGGCTTTCTTTTTCAATATTCCTTTGGCTATTCGAGGTCTTTTCTGGTTCCATATAAATTGTAGGATTATTTGTTCCATTTCTTTGAAAAAAATGGATGGTACTTTGATAGGAATTGCATTAAATGTGTAGATTGCTTTAGGTAGCATAGACATTTTCACAATATTTATTCTTCCAATCCAGGAGCATGGAACATTTTTCCATTTCTTTGTGTCTTCCTCAATTTCTTTCATGAGTACTTTATAGTTTTCTGAGTACAGATTCCTAGCCTCTTTGGTTAGGTTTATTCCTAGGTATCTTATAGTTTTGGGTGCAATTGTAAATGGGATGGACTCCTTAATTTCTCTTTCTTCTGTCTTGTTGTTGGTGTAGAGAAATGCAACTGATTTCTGTGCATTGATTTTATATCCTGACACTTTACTGAATTCCTGTACAAGTTCTAGCAGTTTTGGAGTGGAGTCTTTTGGGTTTTCCACATATAGTATCATATCATCTGCAAAGAGTGATAGTTTGACTTCTTCTTTGCCGATTTGGATGCCTTTAATTTCCTATTGTTGTCTGATTGCTGAGGTTAGGACTTCTAGTACTATGTTGAATAGCAGTGGTGATAACGGACATCCCTGCCGTGTTCCTGACCTTAGCGGAAAAGCTTTCAGTTTTTCTCCATTGAGAATGATATTTGCGGTGGGTTTTTCATAGATGGCTTTGATAATATTGAGGTATGTGCCGTCTATCCCTACACTTTGAAGAGTTTTGATCAGGAAGGGATGCTGTACTTTGTCAAATGCTTTTTCAGCATCTATGGAGAGTATCATATGGTTCTTGTTCTTTCTTTTATTAATGTGTTGTATCACATTGATTGATTTGCGGATGTTGAACCAGACTTGCAGCCCTGGAATAAATCCCACTTGGTCGTGGTGAATAATCCTTTTAATGTACTGTTGAATCCTATTGGCTAGTATTTTGGTGAGAATTTTTGCATCTGTGTTCATCAAGGATATTGGTCTGTAGTTCTCTTTTTTGATGGGATCCTTGTCTGGTTTTGGGATCAAGGTGATGCTGGCCTCATAAAATGAGTGTGGAAGTTTTCCTTCCATTTCTATTTTTTGGAACAGTTTCAGGAGAATAGGAATTAGTTCTTCTTTAAATGTTTGGTGGAATTCCCCCGGGAAGCCATCTGGCCCTGGGCTTTTGTTTGTTTGGAGATTTTTGATGACTGTTTCAATCTCCTTACTGCTTATGGGTCTGTTGAGGCTTTCTATTTCTTCCTTGTTCAGTTGTGGTAGTTTATATGTCTCTAGGAATGCATCCTTTTCTTCCAGATTGTCAAATTTGTTGGCGTAGAGTTGCTCATAGTATGTTCTTTTAATTGTCTGTATTTCTTTGGTGTTAGTTGTGATCTCTCCTCTTTCATTCATGATTTTATTTATTTGGGTCCTTTCTCTTTTCTTTTTGATAAGTCTGGCCAGGGGTTTATCAATCTTATTAATTCTTTCAAAGAACCAGCTCCTAGTTTCGTTGATTTGTTCAATTGTTTTTTTGGTTTCTATTTCATTGATTTCTGCTGTGATCTTTATGATTTCTCTTCTCCTGCTGGGTTTAGGGTTTCTTTCTTGTTCTTTTTCCAGCACCTTTAGGTGTAGGGTTAGGTTGTGTACCTGAGACCTTTCTTGTTTCTTGAGAAAGGCTTGTACCGCTATATATTTTCCTCTCAGGACTGCCTTTGAACCGTTGTGTTTTCATTATCATTTGTTTCCATGAATTTTTGCAATTCTTCTTTAATTTCCTGGTTGACCCATTCATTCTTTAGAAGGATGCTGTTTAGTCTCCATGTATTTGGGTTCTTTCCAAATTTCCTCTTGTGATTGAGTTCTAGCTTCAGAGCATTGTGGTCTGAAAATATGCAGGGAATGATTCTAATCTTTTGATAACGGTTGAGACCTGATTTAGGACCGAGGATGTGATCTATTCTGGAGAATGTTCCATGTGCACTAGAGAAGAATGTGTATTCTGTTGCTTTGGGATGAAAAGTTCTGAATATATCTGTGATGTCCATCTGGTCCAGTGTGTCATTTAAGGCCTTTATTTCCTTGTTGATCTTTTGCTTGGATGATCTGTCCATTTCAGTGAGGGGAGTGTTAAAGTCCCCTACTACTATTGTATTATTGTTGATGTGTTTCTTTGATTTTGTTATTAATTGGTTTATATAGTTGGCTGCTCCCACGTTAGGGGCATAGATATTTAAAATTGTTAGATCTTCTTGTTGGATAGTTCCTTTGAGTATGATATAGTGTCCTTCCTCATCTCTTATTGTAGTCTTTGGCTTAAAATCTAATTGATCTGATATAAGGATTGCCACTCCTGCTTTCTTCTGATGTCCATTAGCATGGTAAATTCTTTTCCACCCCCTCACTTTAAATCTGGAGGTGTCTTCAGGTTTAAGATGAGTTTCTTGTAGGCAACATATAGATGGGTTTTGTTTTTTTATCCATTCTGATACCCTGTGTCTTTTGATTGGGGCATTTAGCCCATTAACATTCAGGGTAAGTATTGAGAGATATGAATTTAGTGCCATTGTATTGCCTGTAAGGTGACTGTTATTGTATATTGTCTCTGTTTCTTTCTGATCTACTTCTTTTAGGGTCTCTCTTTGCTTAGAGGACCCCTTTCAATATTTCCTGTAGAGCTGGTTTGGTATTTGCAAATTCTTTCAGTTTTTGTTTGTCCTGGAAGCTTTTAATCTCTCCTTCTATTTTCAATGATAGCCTAGCTGGATATAGTATTCTTGGCTGCATGTTTTTCTCGTTTAGTACTCTGAATATATCATGCCAGCTCTTTCTGGCCTGCCAGGTCTCTGTGGATAAGTCTGCTGCCAATCGAATATTTTTACCATTGTACGTTACAGACTTCTTTTCCCGGGCTGCTTTCAGGATCTTCTCTTTGTCACTAAGACTTGTCAATTTTACTATTAGGTGACGGGGTGTGGACCTATTCTTATTGATTTTGAGGGGTGTTCTCTGAACCTCCTGGATTTTGATGCTTGTTCCCTTTGCCATATTGGGGAAATTCTCTCCAATAATTCTCTCCAATATACCTTCTGCTCCCCTCTCTGTTTCCTCTTCTTCTGGAATCCCAATTATTCTAATGTTGTTTCGTCTTATGGTGTCACTTATCTCTCGAATTCTCCCCTCGTGATCCAGTAGCTGTTTGTCCCTCTTTTGCTCAGCTTCTTTATTCTCTGTCATTTGGTCTTCTATATTCTTTCTTCTGCCTCATTTATCCTAGCTGTCAGAGCCTCCATTTTTGTTTGCACCTCATTAATAGCTTTTTTGATTTCAACTTGGTTAGATTTTAGTTCTTTTATTTCTCCAGAAAGGGCTTTTATATCTCCCGAGAGTGTTTCTCTAATATCTTCCATGCCTTTTTCGAGTCCGGCTAGAACCTTGAGAATCGTCATTCTGAACTCTGGATCTGACATATTACCAATGTCTGTATTGATTAGGTCCCTAGCCTTTGGTACTGCCTCTTGTTCTTTTTTTTGTGGTGAATTTTTCCGCCTTGTCATTTTGTCCAGATAAGAGTATATGAAGGAGCAAGTAAAATACTAAAAGGGTGGCAACAAGCCCAGGAAAATATGCTTTAGCCAAATCAGAAGAGATCCCAAATCGTGGGGGGGGGGAGAAAGGGGATAAAAAGAGGTTCAGAAAGAAAGAAAAAAAATTAAAAAAGAAAACCAATAAAGAAAAAGTATAAAAAGGAAAAAAAAAATATATATATTAGATAAACTAGTTAAAAAATGTTAAAAAATAAAAGGGTAAAAGTTAAAAAAATTTAGCAGAAGAAGAAAAAAAATTGGAAAAGAAAAGAAAAAAAAATTAACTGCAAGGCTAAAGAATCATGGGGAGAAAGCCATGAGTTCCGTGCTTTGCTTTCTCCTCCTCTGGAATTCCGCCGCTCTCCTTGGTATTGAAACTACACTCCTTGGTAGGTGAACTTGGTCCTGGCTGGGTTTCTTGCTGATCTTCTGGTGGAGGGGCCTGTTGTAGTGATTCTCAATCGTCTTTGCCCCAGGCGGAGTTGCACCGCCCTTACCCGGGCCGGGCTGAGTAATCCACTCGGGTTTGCTTTTGGGAGCTTTTGTTCCCTGAGCACTTTCCGTAGAGTTCCGGAGGGCGGGAATGAAGATGGCCGCCTCCCGGTCTCCAGCCCGGAGGAGCCGAGAGCCCAGGGCCCCACTCCTCAGTGCGCCCTCAGAGAACAGCGCCCAATGACTCCCACCACCCTGGCCTCCGGCCGCGCTCCGAGCTGACCGAGCCTGCTACCGATTCAAGGTAACCCCGAGCTGAGAGTCACTCCTCGGCTCTGTCTCTGTAGCCGGCTTTCCTGTTCTAATACCTGTGAGCTCTGCGACACTCAGACACCCCCGATCCTTCTGTGACCCTGCGGGACCTGAGGCCACGCTGACCCCGCGTGGGCTTCACCCCGGTTAAGCCTCTGGAGCGATGTCCCTCAGCGGAACAGACTTTTAAAAGTCCTGATTTTGTGCTCCATTGCTCCGCCGCTCGCTGGGAGCCGGCCCCTCCCCCCGCGGTCTATCTTCCCGTCGCTTTGGATTCACTTCTCCGCCAGTCCTACCTTGCAGAAAGTGGTTGATTTTCTGTTTCTAGAGTTGCTGTTCTTCTTCTCTTCGATCTCCCGTTGGATTTGTAGGTGTTTGTAATCTTTAGATAAGCTATCTAGCTGATCTCCCGCTACCTGAAGTAGTCTCAGCCTGCTACTTCTCCACCATCTTGACTCCTTCCCCTAATAGGATTTCTAATGGTGGGTTTTAACCTCTGACCCCGGCAGGGCAGAGTAAATAATTACAGCTTATATTGTTACCTTATAAAATCATCTCTTCTTCAATTTAGAAGAGAACTAAGTGGATATAAATTTTAGTTTCTACTTGCATGTGTCCAAAAGTTCCTGAGAACAGGAATTCATTAAGATCCAGGTAAATGAGACACCATCAAGAGATGCACATTTTAAAATTTAATTCCTAGAATTACAAGTAAGCTCTGTAAAGCTTTTTCTTACTTTTGTGCTTTTATTATAGGTTGTTTAAGCATATAATTAAAAAATTGAATAAGTAGAAATGTTAAAAGCTGGTACTCTTCCCTAGATATAATCCCAGATCTCTCAATTTCTTTCTCATATCTCCTCTGTCTGCTTTGATTGTTTTCTGGAAGTCTATTAACCTCTGTAAATTACAATTTGTCTGTACTTCAAAAAACTATTGCCTTAAACTGTTACATAAAATAACAAAAATTAAAGGCAATTTGTCATCCTCCAAAAAAGTGTGCGCCATTACATTCTAATGAATTTGGGAACGAGTGTCTCTTTCTGCTTCTAGTGACTTTTAATCTTTGTCATAACTTTTTATACTCCCCTTCAGTTTTGTACAGATCATTCAGAAGTTGCCAGTCTCATTGGAGGGTTTCACACAGAAACATCAACTAACACATTATCCTTCTATTCTGAAGTTGTGTGGGAAAGCACACCAAATTATTTCCATTTTTTATATGATAATTGGGGTTACTTTAAATCAGTACAGAAACAGGAAAATAGTTAAAATAACCCATCTGGATCTCGATTATGTTTGTAGAACAGTCATTCCCCCAATCATCTTGGTTCTTAATATTGCTCTCTGGATGTTGCTTTGACATTGTAGAGAATGCTCCTTTCACACCCAACCCATGCACATCCTAATCTCCTGTCTGGCATCACCCCTTCAACCTGACAATAATGCTGATGTTTCCTGGGGTATCATCATGGAGTCATTAAACTCTTGCCTCTCAAGCCTACCCTACTCTCCTGCTGGGGTCAGGACACTGCAAGCCACATTTATTTGCCCTTTCACCAGGGGATCCACAAGAGGTTTTGTCAGTAGAGGGTACTTGGGGAGGTTGGAAGGCGGGAGGCAGGCTGGTTGGAAGCCTCTTTCTTTCTGATTCCTCTGCCTACTTGCTTCCTGTTTTGTTGGGCTTCTCAGGGTTTCCCAGCAATCTACCTTCCTCACTTAGCATGGTGGTTCCTTCAAATAGTAGCATTTGCAGTTATTTTAACACTTTCAGTGTGGTAGGCAGAATTTTAAGTTGGCCCTTAAATTCCCAGCCCTTAAAGTATGCACATTTTCTCCCAGTTATTCAAGCAAACAATAATCTAGGTGCTGCTGTGAAGGGCTTTTACAAATGTATTTAAGATCCCTATTCAGTTGCTCTTGAGTTAGGGATAACCTGGTGGGCCAGGTTTAATTAGGGAAGCCTCTGAAAAAGAAGGATGTGGTCTTTCCTGGACAAGAGAGATTAAAAACTAGGAAAGATTCAATGCAACAATGACTCTTTATTATGGTTTTGAAGATGAAAGGGGCCATATAGCAAAGAATAAAGGCAGTCTACTGGAGCTAAGAATGGCTTCTAAGTGATAGGACAGCCAGCAAGGGGACAGGGAACAGTCTCAGAGTGCAAGAAACTGAATTCCACCAGCAACAAATGAGCTTGAAGGAACTTCAGATAGGACAGCAGTTCTGGCCAACATCTCATTTGCAGCTTTCCAAGCAGATACTCTTGACCTAAAGAAATGTAGCTAATAAATAGGTGCTGATTTAAGCTGCTAAATTTGTTACAGTAATAGAAACTAACACAATAAGCCTGCATATGCCAGTTTGGGAGTCTAACATCAACTGGAACACTTCTTTGACTTCAAGATACCAGCAGTAACCAAAGAATGTCCCCTTGTGCAGGAAAAGGTAACTTTGTTCTTCAGGCCTGTGGCAGGACCCCTCACCAATGATGGCCTTGTCCTTCAACTCATTCTATTATTTTCTTGAAGGATAGCACAAGTTTGCAACTGAGCAGATTTATCCATATGTTTCCCCTGTAGAATTCTGCAAATCTGATACCCTTTCTTCATTTTATCTCATTTCTGTTTCCTTCATTCCAAGCTGAAATTGTTTGGGCGATGTGGTATTCTCAAAATCCTGTCGCTCTCCCATGTATAGCAGGGACTCCACACATTTAGATCTTTCCTAGATAACCCATCTCTATTCCTGGCTTCTGTTCAGTTGGTTGGTTGGATGCATGAGTCACATACCTAAACTCTCAAGCAGAAGTATGTCCACCCTCACCCTTGGTCCCATCTCCGAGCATACGTTAGCATCTTTTGCAATCTGGACAGGATGAGACTCTTCCAAATCTAGTGCTGGATCCATTTTCCTCAATTTATCTTTCTTAATTTGCACTGTACTGTTAAGTAGCAAGGAAGAATCAGTCTGTCTTCAACACTTTGTTGGACATTTACTCAGCTAAATACCTAAGTTCCTTGCTTATTAGTTCTCCTTTTCACACAACAAAGGAACATAATTCAGCTATATTTTTGCCACTTTGTAAACAAGAATCACCTTTCCTTCATTTTCCAACATCATAGTCCCCTTCTTCTGAGATCTCACCAGGAACAACTTTGATGTTCCTATTTCTAGCAACATTATGTTCATGACTACATATGTTTTCTTTCAACATATAAAAGTTTTATATGCTCCCTACTTCTTTCTGATTTCTCAACAGAATCACCTTTAACATACATATTTCCACCAACTTTCTCTTCAAAGCAATATTGGCTTTTAAAATCATATACCTCAAAATTCTTCCAGACTTTATCCATTACCATATTCCAAAGCCACTTCCACATTCTTAGGTATTTGGCACAGTAGCACCCCACTTCTTGTTGCCAAAATCTATATTAGTTTCCTGAGGCTGTTGAAAACAATTACCACAAACTGCGTGGTTTAAAACAACAGAAATTGACTCTTTCATAGTTCTGGAGGCCAGGAGTCTGAAACCAATGTGTTGACAGGGCTACACTCCCTCCAAAGGCTCTAAGGAAGAATTCTCCTTCTTCCAACTCCTGGTAGTTCCTGGCATTCCTTGGTTTGTGGCAGTGTAACTCTAATCTCTGCCTCTGTCTTCCCATGGTCTTCTTCCCTTTGTCTGTATGTCTTCTCCTCTTTTAGAATGATACCAGTCCTTGAATTTAGGACCTATCTTCATCCCAATATGATATTATCTTGGGAGCCTCAACTTAGTAACATCTGCAAAGACCCTATTTCCAAATAAGGTCACATTCATAAGTACTAAGCATTAGGACTTGGACATAACACTTTAGGGAGTATTATTTAACCTACCAAAGATACCTCCCTTCCCACTCCCCAACAAAAACCCAATAACCAGTAACCCAAAAACCCCATGGCTGGGGTGAGTATCTCTAGTTGTCAACACTTCACAGATATTTTTAATGTTGTCACATATTGCTGGGAGAACTGAGAGCATCTGTCTGACTCCACTCAGAGGGGACATGTGGAAACATGCCCAGTTTCTTGGGGACTTCTCCCTTTGCTTATTTTGATTTGTATCATTTTGCTCTAATAAATCACAACCCTGAATATAACAGCTTTACTGAGCTGTGAGTCCTTCCAGTAAATCGAGGGTGAGGGTAGTCTTGGGGACACTCAACACACTCTTCCTCAGAAGTCTGAGAAGCAGTTCTTCAGGACTTCAGAAACTTCTCGAAGTTTCTAAGTTTTAATAACAATAATAACTATTTCTCTTGTTCTCCAGCCCTAGGGCTAGTAGCTGTTTGTACTGTTGCTACCATCATACTACCATTACCATTTCGACATTTTCATTTCTTCAATACTAATTTAAAAATCTTTATATTAACCTCTCTCAAACAAACAAACAAACAAACAAACAAATAACTGGTGTAGTTTCTGTCTCCTGAGCAGTCCCCAATAGGCATATGTTTTTATTTTCATCTCATTCTGTCTGCTTTCCCTTGGACAATGTCATTCTGTGTGGTGTGGACACTCTGTTGGTCTCTCTGTGAACATTCAACTACACTGAGAATTTCCAGTTGCTTTTTCCATGAGAACCTGCATTCACTTTATCGTCTCAATTGCATATCAAATGGCTTCTCCCTCATCCTCCTCTCTCCACTGCCTCTAATTCGTTTTTCCATTATTTGACTTCCTAGTTTCTCTTCTGTGCATATTATTTTCTCATTCCCTCTGTCATGAAAGTTCAGTGTGAAAAGAGAGTAAGAGTTGAAATGAGGCAGACCTGGGTTGTAATCCTGGATTTCTCATTTTACAACAAAATGAGATCATAAATCTACCCTCACAGTTACTGGGAGGACTAAAAAGTGAATGTGTACAAATACCTAAGTGATTGGTCTCTATCACATAGCAGATACTCAAGCAGTTCCAATCTTCCCTCCCTTGCCACTTGTCTTAGTCTTCTTAGGCTGCTATAACAAGTGCCATCGACTGGGTGGCTTAAACAACAGAAATTTATCTCACAGTTCTGGAGGCTGGCAAGTCCAAGATTGAGATCCTGGCTGATTTACTTCCTGGTGAGAAAATTCCTTCCGGCTGGCAAACAGTTATTTTCTTGCTATATTCTCACACAGATGAGAGAACATTTCTCTCATGTCTGTTCTTAAAAGGGCATTAATTCTATTAATGAAGACTCTGTCCTCATGACTCAATTCCCTTGTAATGACTTCACCTCCAAATATCATCACATTAGGCATTAGGGACTCCAACATATGACTTTTGGGGGGACGCAAACATTCAGTCCGTAGCACAACTGCTATCATTTACCTAGATTATCACTATTATTTCCTAGCCACCCTCATTTTTCTCCTCTTGATTATCCAGACTACCTTCAAAGACACTTTTCCAAGAGACCATTCTAATAGGCAATTCTTTGGCTTAAAGTCCTTCAGTTGCTTCCTGCAGCCTGCAGAATAAGATCAAACATACTATCATGACAGTCAGGGTTTTCTTGACCTGCACCCACACTTACTGAGCTTAACAATCTCTTATGCTCCTCCACGTACTCCATCTATGGTTGTTGCTCAATTTCGCTGATGCTGTTTGCTCTACTCACAACTGCTCTCCTTATGCTGCCTGTTCCAGCTACCTCCCACCCCCAACTCCTACCCCTTGCTTAGAAAATCCCACCTATCATTTAAGACTCAGCTCAAGCTGTTTTTGACAATGGGATTTTGGGTGGTTTTGGTCTCTGAATCCAAACACCCATTCTTCCACCTCCTTGATGTTCCCTATTAGAAAGTGAGGGAACAAGGAATTATAGGCAAATTAGGAAATATGATTATTGTGATTGCTAAGAAAGTACTCTCTATTTTCCCGTTGTCCATCATCTCTGGTGAGCTATGACACAGTACATGATTCAGGTCTGGAGTAAAAGGGGCTTTCCAACCCATTTCTGGAATCTAGAATATCTGAAGCATCAGAGTAGCTGTTTGGGTGAGAGTGGCTATGTCTCCATGCTTACCTCATAGGAGCAGGAAGTGAAAGGAAGGAAATGGAAGAACAGGCTATGAGCACATGGCCTTACGCCTTTTACAGCTCTAGAACTGCCCCACTAGAAAGAAGGTTCCAGTGAATATTCCGGGATTTGACTAATAAAGTTAATAGTCCTTTCTTACAAAGTTGACAAAACATGGCTAAAAATGGACAGAAGTTTGGGCATAAAATTCTCTACTCCTTATGGGCAGAGGAGAAAATATGAAGGGCCCCAAATCCCCCTTCCACAGAAATAGTGAATTATTACATCTTCAGAAAAGAAAAAAATTAGTTCCCTAGTACCTCAAAGGTAGCTTTCTCCAATGTCCATACTTGTCCCTACTTGTCCTAGCTCTGACCTTGTACCTGTCTGCTCTTAACTGTTTGTAGTTTTATCTCCCTATGGGATCAAGAGCTCATCGTGTGTGTGTGTGTGTGTGTGTGTGTGTGTGTGTGTGTATGTGTGTGTAAGGATGAATGGTTTTCCATTTTTCTTTTCATAATTCTAATTCTATTGAAGTAAGTGCTCAAAGAATATTTGTTGAATAAATAAATTGATTGTGAAGCTTCAGGCAGGACCTTCTGAAATTACTCTCTCCTTTGTGTGTGTTCCTTTCTCCTTGGCAAGAGTAAAACAAACATTAAGACCTACCACTGCCAGCTCATTTAGAGGCTGAGTTTAAATGTTTCACATCTTCTTCTTATTATATGTGTTACAGACCTCAGACTGATCACTCTGAAATTACCTGAAAAAAAGGCTATACTTAATCCAACTACCAAGAAGAAGGCCTAATATTTTGGGAGGTAGATAATTCATATTCCATATTCCAGGTGTCAGGCATAGCTTATTACAGTTAGTTTTTTTTTTTTTTTTAAGTTTAAAGGAGCAAGGTTTCTGCATTTAGCAGCCTTTCTTTCATATCTTAAAAGGAGAACTCAGCAATCTGGAGAGAGGTGTATTTTATCACAACTACTAAGTCTGGAAAGATGTTGCCACTTCTTTTGTAAGAATTATAGTTGAAGGGTTGGAGAATTATGGCTGAAGTGACTTACTACAATTTGAGGCAGTCTACTTTTCTGAACTGAGGGATATAGCAAAGTTGATTGATTTCTCTAGGTGGACAAGTATTCAATCTTTCAAGGCAACCATCCCTAAGGAGAAGCAGGACTCAACAGGAAGCCTTGTAGCTGAGGAAATATTTATATACAGCTGGGGAGAGTGGACAGCAATTTAAATGAGAGTCAGTCTGAATGACTAAGCATACATTTGGGAAGATATCTGAGAGGTGGGATGGAGTGTGATGTGGGCAGTTTTGTTTGGAAAAGGGAAAGCTTGCTGAGCTCTATGTCAAGGAGGTACTCAGTTGACAGATTCTATAGTAAGGGCTTACTGCTTATGCCTGTTTATTATAAATATCCTTCTTTTCCATTCTCCACTTATTTAAATCCTGATAATTTCCTAAGGCCCACTCTAATTACCTCTACCTCCCTGAAATTTGTTTCTGATCTATCTAGCTGATAATTCTCATTGTCCTTATAGTATGTTGTCCTAAATGACTCATGTCATTTTTTTGTGCATTCTGGTTATACAAGTTCATGTCTCTCTATGAGATACAAGCCCAACCATAACAACAGGGTGGGGTCATTCAGTAGAAAACTTCTGTTCTTTGTCCCTGCATTCAGGATTTGTCTTCTGTTAATGACCTCATCTGTCTTTTCTGAACGTCTTCTCAAATTCTTTGTGGATGAAGCTGAAGAGGAGGTGGGAAGAGTAAAATAGCTGATCTTCCAAATGACCTTATAATAATTACAAAAACAATAATTAAAAATAGCAAACACTGTTAAAAACAGGTTGTGCCAGGCCCTGTTTTAAGTGCCTTGTTTCTTACTTATACAAGTCCTGTGACTTAAGGACAGTTATCTTATTTTATACACAAGAAAACTGAAGCATGGAGAATTGAGTATCTCCCAAGTCACACAGCTAGACAATGGCTTACCCAATATTTATATCTAAATAATTTAACTTCAAACAATATTTCCTTAATACTCTACTATACATTAGTTTTTTTTTTTAAAGATTTTATTTATTTGACAGACAGAGATCACAAGTAGGAGGAGAGGCAGGCAGAGAGAGAAGGAGGCAGGTTCCCTGCTGAGCAGAGAGCCCTATGTGATGCGGAGCTTGATTGCGGGACCCTGAGATCATGACCTGAACTGAAGGCAGAGGCTTACCCCACTTAGCACCCAGGTGCCCCTACTGTACATTAGCTTTATATTGTTGCTGTAATAAATTACCACAAACTTCATAGCTTAAAAAAATATCACAAATTAGGGGCACATGGGTGACAAAGTCTGTTAAGCATCTAACTTCTGATTTTGGCTCAGGTGATGATCTCAGGGTTGAGATCAAGCCCCATTGTGGGGCTCTATGCTAGGTGTGGAAGCTGCTTAAGATTCTCTCCCTCTCTCTCTGCTTTTTCTTGGCCCCCCATCCCCATTCATGCAATCTTTCTCTAAAAAAAAAAAAAAAATCACAAATTTATTATCTTACAACTTGGAGGTCAGAAGTCCAGAATGGGTTTCATTGTGCTAAAATCAAGGTGTTAGCAGGGATTTTTAAAAAACTTGTGTATTATAAAATTTAAATATTTCAAGTATCTATTAAGCAGAAAGTGAAAAGCTAGGGTAATCAGCAGGAACTTGTTTTCTCTGGAGTCGGTAGGAGACTGCTGTTGTAACCTGGGCTCAAAACCCTCTTCCTCACAACCTGCCAATGGCATTACTTTTCTCAGAATGCTATCTCCATGATTCTGACTCATTTGCTTTCCTCCTCTCTAGTTAGTGACCTTTGCAATTACATTGGGCCCACTCAGGTAGTCCAGGATAGTCTCCTTATTTTGAGGTCACAATTTACCGTATAATCTAACATATTCACAAATTCCTGGGATTGGGACATAGATATTTTCAGTGAAATCAGGGCTTAGAAGGCTGAACTTTATGGAAATCAAACGCATGCTTAATATTTAAACTAACAAGTTCAAGAAAGACAGAACAGAAACCAACATCTTCAGTGAACTGCTATGCACATGTACCATTTTATTTCATGTTATATTTGTTTATAATACTTAGCCAGTAAAGGGGTAAGGGAAATATTACTTTGTCTGAAGGTCATAGGAAAATTGCATTGTTCTGTTGTAAAGCTATATACATTCATGCGTCCAAAGTAAGATACTTACAACATTATATGAATCATTTGGGTCCCAAAATATAATTCTGACCTCACTATTCACAATTGTGGGAAGAAGTTACTGTTTTAAATTATAGTGAATTTATTTCCATTGTTCTTGTGAGTACCAGATAAACACTGATTTTACTTTGTAAGTGTTTTAAATAGTTCTGCTGTCTCTCCAGTTAGACTATATGCTCCTTAAGCATCTAAGAATGCTACTTTTTTGTATTGCCTGACACTGTTCTATGCTTGCAGAAAGTACACAATGACTGTTTATTGAATGTGAATTGCTGTTAGATTTCCAGGATTCCTCCTGAATCTCCATTTCCTGGTTTTGCCCTTGCAGAACCTAAAATGCCAGGATCCAAATGTCCTGAAGGGAAGGGCAGAAGAAAGGTGTTTTGATGAGGAGTAGTCTGGCAAATGAAACATCTCCAGGCGTGGGCCTTCTGAAGATATACACCAGTATGCTAGAGATAAATGTCTACTATGGCCAAACATAGAAGGGCCAGAGGCAGATAATAAGAGGCTACAGAGCATCACCAGTGAATAAAGATTCAAGTATGAAGTAGTTGATCCAGAAATTAAACTTAAGGTTGATTCTTATCAAATACATGAAATGTATGCAATTGTTGGATCTGGGGTGCTCACTACTCTATATACAGGCCACCTTTAAAGATCCAGGGCCGAGGTTGACAGGGGACAACTATGAGATAATGGATACTGTTAGAAATTAAAACTTGAAGGTAGAACAAATAAGACTCTACCTGGATGGCCTGAGAATATGGTTGCCAAGTTTTTGTACTATTCTCAATAGCGATAGCCAGGGCAAACAGATCTGAACTCATACTGATATTCATTTTCTCTCTCCAAAAATATTTAGCCATCTGCCCAAATTCCTTTCTCTCGTCTCTCCAGGACAGCATCACTTATTCCTGTGAAATACTAAAATTTTTATCTCCTATTAACTTTAGTGTGGTAGTTTTGTTTGTGTCCCATATTTATTTCGATATGTCTGAAAATTTTCACTTCTAACTTACATCATAGGTCCTCCAGACAGGCACTAAATCCCCTTTATTTCTTTGATTTGGGCTGGGAGAACTCTCGGGACTCAGTAGGTAATAAGAACAAGCCCACTGAGTCCTACAAGGTGAGAATATGGCCTTTGAACAAGAAATTTCTGTCACTTTTTCTATTCAGATAATTTTATAACACTTGATACATTGTGTCCTACTAGACATATTTCTATTTGGTTTAGGATATGCAGAATGGGGAAGGAATAAAAACAGTACCAAGATTTATGGTTTACCTTCTTAGGAGCTATGGTCCTTTATATACTCAGTCAAGATGTGATGGAGGTACTACTGTCTAGCACTTCCCCTCAATGAGAAAAACAAACAATTGGCCTCTGCAATTGGCAATTTTGGAAAAGTAAAGTTTAAGAATGACTGATATGATTCATAACTTCTAGGTGTGCAAGTGTTTGTTGTTTCTGGGCAATCTCTTCTCTCCTTGGCCATATGGCTGTCCTGTAAAGCTATTTAACTGCTTCCTAAGCAGCTGGTGTATAAGTGCATGAATAAATTTTTCATCTTTGAAAAGTGAATGTGAGTGATGTATACAAATTCTACTTCATTCCTTAGAAAAATTACTGATCTTGGACCCTCTCTCCTTCTCTCTTTGCACTAGACAGACAGGACTGGATTCACATTAAACTTCATGGTAGAAAGGACCATGAATAGGGCAACCCTGAAGGCCACTTCATGAAAATACAAATACTCCTGCACCAGCCTGGTCCCCAAATTACTTTATGGAACAGAGTCTGCCAACCCCCTTGAACTGTCACAACACATAGAAATAAGTATCTATGTTATCTAAACTCCTACTATATTTTGAGAAGTTGTTGTTGCAGCAGCTTAGATTTTATTCTAACAACACACATAATGAAAATTCAATGGGAACACTTTTTCTAAGTACAAAGATCCTCACTTCACTTCAATTAGAAATCTTGAAAGAAATGGAAATGAACTGAAGTCTTAAGATGCCAAACACTGAGGATTAGAACCAGAAGAATCTGACCTCATTCCTGAATGTCTAAGCCCAGAGCATCTAGAAATGTCAAGAGGAGCTATAAGAAGTGTCTACAATAAAACTCAACATGTGTTTTGTGAAAATGGAAGAGTGGCAAATTAAGTTGGATTCTCTGTTATGAGCTCGATTTTTCATTTCAGAGAAGGATGGGACAGACGTCTTTAGAATTTAGTCTTTATAGAATGATCCACGGCAGACAAAGGAAAGAGACTAAATCCATATGTATTTTTGAAATGTGTTTTGCCCTAAACTATACAACTGCAGTCCAGAGGACCTAATATTTGCTACGTGTCATTGTTTATGAGGATGAGGTTTATTGCAGGGTGTGGATTCCTGAAAATAATGCTAAAAATACATACAGTCCTTGTTTCCTGGGCTCTCATTTCCCATGTAATTGCAACACTTTGAACTTTCAAAATGTTCAAAATCAACTGAATCTAAGAAATCTTAAGAGGAGAAAAACCAATATGACTTTAAATAAGTTCAGTTGATTTTGCTTTGTGGTATTGTTTGCCACTGTGTTTAGCTTTTCCTGACTAGATCTATCCTATATTATGGTATTGCATATGGAGGTCAGGTATAAACTACCACATTCTAAATATTTCTAAGAGTGCAGTCTCCTCCTCCCATGAGAAAGAATGCTCTAAACATCAAATTTCCCATAAGCCATTAGCCAAGCATAACAGGTAAATGATTTGAAATATCTCATGCTCTAAATATTAATACAGACATCTTTGGGGAGAATTCATTTGTTAGAACGGTTTACACAAAAGCATCAAGGGAAAGACTTTCATGTATAGCCCTGCTTCCTACAATAAGTTCTTAATAGAGTTTATTATGCAGTTGCATGTTCAAATTGACAGCCTCACTGTATTTTTTAAGATGTAGACTTATTTCTATATGTAGGTGCTGTAAAGTATTCTAGGAGCTAAAAATAAGCCATCTATGTCAATAATGAGTGCTCACTGTATAACCCAATATCATTTGCACCTACAAAAGTTCAAGAAGGTAACTTTAGGTGACATGAAAAACCCTTTTATATAATTGAATGACATGTCTTCCAAAATATTATTTATTAAGCTAGCTTGGTTCTTCTTAATGAGCTGCTGCCCTCCAAATCACAGATTCTTTACATAATAGGCACAATGGTAGGATGCAGAAGTGAGACTAGGTAGAATACTGGGATTTGATAATAATTGTATATCCCTCAAGCCACATGTTGTCTCTAAGACTAGTCTTGGCCAGGGGTTATCTACCTGTAATGTTTTGGCATTTGTGCAGTAACTTTGGAACCCAATGCCTCTTCTAATCCCCATTATCCCTGGCCACATGCAAATGACCTTTCTATGGCACTTCCTGCCAACCTTATGAGCCAATGATTAAATTAGCCATATTTCTCCCAGTCTTGTTAGATTCCTACCTCCCCTCAGTGGAATGATTACATTTTGGTCTTGGGCCATGGAGTTCATCTGGCAAAAACCAAATGCAGATCAAGCTAGGCAATCTAACTCCCAGTCATTCTGGAAGTACAGATAGCCCAAGATGATGTTAGCAGGGTTGTATCTCAGGTCTGAGAGCCAGAGCCAGGGAACCCACATACCCTCTGGCCTTTTAAAGGTGCTGGTTAAACACGATTTCACTCCTATGTAGAATTTAAGAAAAAAAAAAAAAAAAAAACAAATAAAAAAACCCAAATGAATGTAGGGGGAGGGGAGAAAGAGAGGGAGGCAAACCATAAGAGACTCTTAACTATAGAGAAGAAACTGAGGGTTGCTGGATGGAAGGTGGTGAGGGATGGGCATTGAGGAGGGCACTTGTGATGAGCAATGGATGTTGTGTGTGAGTGATGAATCACTAAATTCTACTCCTGAAATCAATATTATATTATATGCCAACTAACTAGAATTTAAATAAAAACTTGAAAAAAATAAATATGCTGGTTAAAAAACAAAGAACAACAAAAACAGAGATAAAGACAAGTAGTGATTAACTTTGCATGAAGATATGAGGTATCTCCTTCTTTTCGCCTTCTTGTCTGTGCATCCTTGCTGCTCTATAGAGGTCAAAATGAGGCCAATCATACCTTACCATCTATTATGGTACTGGATGATCATTAATCAGAGTTACAAAGGCAGTAAAAATATTCATGGATTTATCGAACAGTTTTACGAAGATGGTGGTTTGGCCTTAGACCTCCTGCAGGGGTTCAAGTTTATGAGATGGCCGACTTGAGAGGGGTATGGTCCAGTCATGAACAGAAGATCTGCTCTATCTCTGTTGACATAAGGAACCCACTCAGATCAAATCCCAAATCATTCCCTAATTAATTGTGATCCCTTAGAGACTTATACAGGACAACTGTATGAATTGAATATAGCAAATGTGCTAGAAAAATGCAGAGCTGAAAATACGAGGCATCATCTTCATTTTTGCTTACCTTTGTGAATCCTTGCTGCTCTAGCTAGGGCAAATGAAGTCAATCATGAGAACAATATGATATAAGAAATCTTTCCAGTCTCAACTCTGATAGCCACTTTGACTTCTCCACAGGGCTGGATGGGAAGCAACCACACAGCCTAAGAAATATTCTCTTCCCTAACAGGGAAGCACAATTCAACTGACTTGGGGCCACATGTTTTTCTAAGGTAGGTCCATGGCTTAGCTGGATTAAAGCTGTGCACCATTTCAGGCACAGAATAGCTTGGTCAGTATCATGGTCAGCTGGGGTTCCAGCCCTGGTGCCAGTTCCCTCTTCCCTTGACTTCACGAAGTGGGACTAATGACGATGTTGATGTTGATTGTAAGAATAAGAGCTATTATATATTGAGTATTGTTGTAGCTCAAATAAATTAACTTTTCTCCTTTGTAGAGAAGGAAAAAGAACCTTAGAGACATTATGTAAGTTGCCCATTATCATAGAATTAATTAAGTGGTAGAGTTACCAGAGTTCTTCCTCTTGATTTTTTCTCACTTCAATCGTGACCTCATGTCAGCCTCAGGGGATTCTCTTTTTAAACCCACAGGGACTTTATTTTTATGTTATTTTCCTAGGGATGCCATAATGGGGTAGCTTAACAACAAATGATTCTTTCACAATTCTGGAGGCTAGAAGTGTGTAATCAAAGTGTCAGCAAAGGTTGGTTCCTTTTTGGAGACTCTCAGGGACAATCCGTTTTACACCTTTTCTCTTGCTTCTCCTGGTTTTGCTGGCAATCCTTGGTGTCCCTCAACTCACAGCTGCATCACTGCAATTTTTGCCTCTTTTTTCCCCTATGGTTTTCTCCCTGTGTGTCTCGGTGCCTTCATGTGGCTTTTTCTAAGTGGCTAGTGAGTCACTGCATTTAAGGCTCATCCTAATCTAGTATGACCTCATCTTAATTCGATTACTACAAAGATCCTATTTCCAAGTTAGGTCACATTCACAGGGACTGCAGATTAGGACTTTAATATATCTTTTAGGGGGACACAGTTCAACCAACACTTTTATTTCCTGTTGCTCTTTAAATTGTTCACTAGTAATTTCTCCAGAAACTCAACTGTAGGGAAAAAGTGTCTTTTCTAGGCAACTTCTGGTATCAGCCTACTAACCTGAAGCTCCCTTAAAACAAGCATATGCATAGGGGCTTGGCTTCTCTCTTAAAATGGACAGGAAAGCAAAACACAAATCAATATCTCAAAGAATTATCCTGCCACTCCTATGGGATTGTATCCTGAGTGATTGCTTTGTACCACCTGTACTGCTGCTCACAGAAAAGGTGCTTCCCTCTCAAGTCATACAACGTAGACAACATAACAGCTCATGCCAGATGTCTCTTTTGGTTATTGATAGAACCAAATTATTTATGAGCATGAATAGGTGCTATGCAAACTCCCCATCTCCATATTTGCTCACATGTGATGAATGAAGGGCAGAGTAGAATTGTGTAGAATCAGGTGTCCTAATCAGTTCAGAGCAGAGAGGGCTGGCTATAAGTGACAAGGTTAGAAGGAGCAATTCAGAGAAAGAAAATAGGAATGTTAAGATTATCAGCAAATAACGAAACAAAACAAAACAGAAGTGGAGAAATGTCACTTCTAATTGCCACCCATGCAATAAAACATGGTCACTGATTAGGGAATCCAAGCAAGCAGTCTCTTTTGGGTCCAGATGGTGAGAGTTAAGGCTATTATGTGTATTGAAACACCATCTGTATTTTTGAGAACACTGACACCATATTCCAATATCCAAGGGGAACCTGTGGGGACTTCTGTTTGTTCTAATTGCAGCAGTAAGTACCTGTAACATATTCACTGCCTCTCCATCTGCACCACATTCCTGATGCCTGCCATGCACCATTTGACAATCTGCAGCCCTATGCTCTTACCGTGACCCCATCTTTCCCACTGCATCATTTAGCTCAAATATGTTCAGCCACAGAGGCTTTCCAAATCATTCACTTAGTGACCAAGGGCAGTTACCTACCACCCACGAGGGAGTGAGTCATCGTATCATAAAGGCTGTGGAAAAAAAAGAGACATTTGTCAACATATTCTGTGTGTTGTAGAAGATGAGTTCAAATGTAGGACACCACACAGATTTAGTGGTACATAATAGATGAGTAAATTTTTGACAAGAAATGTCAGGCATCTTTAGAATCTTAAACAATAAGGAAATGGAAAGTTAAATGTTTGTTGTCAAATAGAAACTGTGGGATCACCATCTAGACTAGACCCTTTCCTCTGCCAGTATTATTTCCAGAAAAATAAGGAAGGGGACAAGGCTCTTGAGTCATTGGGGCATATTCTGGGTTTGTCCTAATACCTAGTTTTGTATATACATGTGGTATAGACATAATGAGTCTGTAAGGATAAAACAGAGGTAAATAAGGTATCTCTGCTCTCAAAGTGTTTTTTCTTTTAAAAGAAGTTCCTATGTGTTCATTAACTTGATTAATATATTGTATGATGTGATATAACAATACTACCATATTTTAATTTGTTTTTGACAGTACTGCCATTTAAATGTCTATATGCTCGAAACTCTTTACATATATAATTTCTGATCCAGCCAAATCATTTGCCTATTTGTTAGATGTGACAATCAAGGCCCAGAGACTTAGTAATTTCAGTCTATAACCACATCTGACAAACACTGGAGGCCCTCTCCTTTACAATGCGGAACTTCTTCTCACAGAAGTGTTTTAAACTCTGATGAATTTGGTATATTTTGAACTTCTATTTTGTTCCTTTTAATACTATTTTGTGAATTATAATGCAGCTACTGTATTAGACAAGCTTTACTGCCATAATGCTCTCTGTGCATGTCTGTGGGTCAGCTAAAGTTTGGTTGGTCTTGGTTGAGCTTGATTTAGTGTAGCTGGGTTCACCTGCAGGTCAGGTTAGGGTATATTCCATACATCCTATCATAGGACAAGCAACTACTCAGAACATCATCTTCTCATTGCAATGGCAGGAGCACAAGAATGCAGCCAAATTATATAATAATCTTTAAATAAGCTTCTGCATGCCACAGTTGCTACTATTTCATTGGCAAAAGCAAGTCACATGGCCAAGCTGAAGAGCAATAGAGAGGGGAATACATTCTGCCTAGTAGAGACAATTAGACCTAACCTAAATAGGGCATGGATGTGTATTTCTATAATAAATAGAGAGAGAGAAATGGAGCCAATAATCCAATCTACCATCAACACTTCTCAATTATCCATAAAATGCTGTAGGTTTTCCAAGTATGTTTGGTAGAAACTATGGAAAAAAAAATATATACATGGATTTTTATCTCATCTCCAAAACCAGACAAGTTTTGCTTTTGTCAATTTTATATATTAACCTTCTGTGTAAATTTACTTTGAATAAAGGGTAAATATAATAATGCTTAGAAACCACTGGCTTAGGTGATTACAGCTAATAAAAAAGTTATACATATACTTTGGGATGGTCTATTTTAGAATTAATTTACCATCTTCTTTTGCTTTAAGTGGATGAGATTAACTGGTGCTCCATAAAGAGAGGCAATATGGCAGAACTGTTGGAAATCTGGTTTTGGTACTGTCTAGCTATGCGGACTTGAGCAAGTTACTTAATTTTTTTCTATACGTCTCCTTCCCTCCCTTTTTCCTAACCATAAAATAGGGATAATAAAAATACCTAAATCACAAGATCATTGTGAATAATATGAGAATGAAGACATATAAAATAATTAGAACAATGCCTGGTATATAGGAAAAAACTAGTGATGCTGATGGGCGATCTACCATTTGGTAGAATGGTAGGAAAAAGCAGATCTGACCTTGCTGTTGGAAGCAGGTACAGGTGACAGCCTAATTATCATCAAATTCTATCCTCTTAAAAATATTTACATACATTTTGAAAGCTACTAAATAGAAAGCATAACATATAAATAAAAGTTAGAGTAGAAAATATTAAAATGGACACTTATTGTTCACCACCTGAATCTAAAATTTGAATGTTATGGATATCTTTGCAGAAGCCTGCATGCTCCTCTCTGTTTTATTTCCCTGCTTTACACAAACCTCCCAACTATCATTTCTATGTAATATAGCACAGACGTTAAGAATTCATACTCTGAGCCAGACCAACTGCACTGGGCAAATTACTTAATCCCTGTCTGCCTCAGTTACTAAATTGTTATTTTAGGGATAGCCATAATATCTACCTCATATAAGAGTTATGTTAGTTGGGGCACCTGAATGGCTCAGTGGGTTAAGCCTCTGCTTTCAGCTCAAGTCATGATCTCAGAGTCCTGGGATTGATCACTACATCATCAGGCTCTCTGCTCAGTGGGGAGTCTGCTTCCACCCCCTCTCTCTGCCTGCCTCTCTGCCTACTTGTGATTTCTCTCTGTCAAATAAATAAATAAAATCTTTAAAAAAAGAATTATGTTAGTTAATACGTTTGTAGCACACAGAAGAGGCCTTGCAAATGGTAAGCACTGTGTCAGTCTTCATTGCTAATCATTGTCATTACTGTTAGTCACACACACACATCTCAATTACTAACTGATAATGTTTTTCTTGGATTGGTTTTGAGCTTTACAAAATGGAATCACGCTGTCTCTGTCCTCTGGTGGCTGACGTTTTAACTAACCCTTATATTTCTAAGTGTCATCTATATACTGTAGTGTAATTTTTCATTGAGTGAATATGCTATTATATATTCATTTTCTTATTGGATATTGGTGTTATTTCACATTTATTATATTTTTTCTATTATTAATAATGCCATTATGACCATTCTTGTACTCTTGGTGTACTCTTGTACTGTGGGGACTTTCCAATGTTCAACCATTCAAGATAGGACCAAATTGCTCCCACTGTGCTTGTATCAATTTATAATTCAACCAGCTGATCCTTAGCCTTGAAAGACTTCTGAATTTGTGATCAAATTAGTCGGTATAAATACATAATTCAATGTGATCTTAATTTGAATTTCCATAATCATAAGACTGAATATAATTTTATATGTGTATTACTCTTCATGCTTCCTCTTTCATGATATGCCTATTCTTTTTTTATTTGCCATTTTTCCCTGGGTTATTTATTTATTTTTTTCTTACTGAGTTGTAGGTGTTATTTATTCTTTGGATATGATTTTATTATTGGTTGTATGTGTTATAAATTCTATCTATAATGTTGGATTGACTTTCACTTTCTTCATGGTGTCTTTTTATAAATAGAATTTTTTAAATTTAGCAGTTTATCAATCTTATATCTTATTTTAGTATTTTAAGTCATCCCTTAACCCTAATTCAAAAATTGTTATCATATAATCTCTACCAAAATTTTAAAGTTCTGCCTCTTACATTTAAGGATATCGTCATCTAGCACATATTTGTGTGTAGGGTAACAATTCAACTTAATAATATCCATATGGATAAATATAACAGTTATTAAATTGTTCCTTCTTTTCCTCATAGGCTATTTCTGTCATACCTTGAGTTTGCATTATTTTTTTAAAGATTTTATTTATTTGAGCCGGGGGGAGGAGCAGAGGGAGAGGAACATGGACTCCATGCTGAGCTTGGAGCCCGACATGAGGCTCAATCTCAGATCCCTGAGATCATGACACTTAACTGAGTGAGCCACCAAGTGCCCCTGACTTTGCATTATATGTGTGGCTTTATATGGGGGCTCTCTCTCTCTCTCTTGTTTTATTCTCCACCCCCCCAAGATTTATTTATTTTAGAAAGGAAGAGAGAGAGAGAGAGCCCACACAAGTGGGGGAGGGCAGAGGGAAAAGGAGAGGGAGAGAATCTTCAAGCAGACTCCCCACTGAGTGCAGAGCTGGACACAGGGGCTCCAACCCAAGACCCTGGGATCATGACCTGAGCTGAAATCATGAGTCTGGCAGTTAACCAAGTGAGACACCCAGGTGCCCCTGTCTTGTTTTATTCTTGTTCCACAGGTCACCTTATCTATTCCTGCACTAGTACCACACTGTCTTAATTACAATAGCATTATAATGAGACTCGATATCTGGTACAGCTTTATTTTTCAGCTTGAGTAATGTCTTGGCTACTCACAGGCCTTTGATCTTCCAAATAAATTTTAAAATCAGCTTGGCATTCTGAGAATTAAGTACAATGGATCTAGGTGTGAATTTCTTTTTGTGTATCTATTTGAGATTAATTTTGTCTCCTGCATTTGTAAATTTTTTCCCCCCATTAGTTCTGAAAAAAATCGTATCCATTATTTCTTCAAATACAGCTCATCCTTCATCTGTCTATCCTCTCTTCCTGGGACTCTGGCTAAGTATCTCATTCTGTTTTCTCCATCTTTCAAGCCACTCTTTCATACTTTTTACCTTTTTTTCCCTCTGCATGCAGGGGTTTGTGCATCTTCTTTCTATTTATCTTCCAATTTTACTGTCTTCAGCAATACCTAAACTTGTTTTTAAATCTTTCAGCAATTCACCAACTACAAAAATCTTTTTATTTTGAAACATTTATTCAATTATTTTTAAAATATGGTTTGTTATTTTATGGTATGTCATTTTGTTTGTCTTTAAAATAAATCTCCTTTTTCATTTTTGCAATATTTAATTCTTAGTTTAGAAGCCATTTCTGATCATTGAAATATCTAAATGCTGTGGAATAACTGTCCTTTGTTATTATTTTATGTCTTTGTGTGTTTCTTTACACTTTTTAAAATTAACCTAAATTTTACTGATTTTTTTATGTAGGGGTCTAGAAACCTAAGTTGAGAATGTTGTATATATCATCCAGAGTTAATTTTGAAATATACATTGGTACAAGCATTTTGGAAGCAACTTGATACTCTTTATGTAGTTAAACAGCTGAAAGACTTCCTTCCTTCCTTGTTTCTTTGTGAGGAGCCACATGATATTATGGACAGAGGGTAATCCATTTATGCCCCTTTGAGGTGTTGCCTGAATGAAGAAATCTCAATTTCCACCATCTTCCTCTCCATTTCCCTTAGAATCCTGATCATTATCAGTTTTAGGATGAATAGACCTTAAGATGGCCACCATGTACATGGTCCTGTATAATTCTCTCTCCTTCAGTGTGGACAGGGCCTATATCTTGGTTCTAACCAAAAGAATATGACAAAAGTGATTGGATGCTATTTCTGTCATTATGTTACATTGTATAAGACTCCAAAACCCTAGCTGACTTGATTTAAAATCTTGCCCTTCTTGCTGTCTTTGAAGGAGGGAGCTATGTTGAGTCTTAAAATTGCAAGGAAATACATTTTACAATAAGGTTAATGAACTTGAAAACCAACTTTCTCCAGTTAAGCTTCTAGATGAGAACCTGGACCTTGCTGGTAGTTTGACTATAGTCTTTCAGAGGACCCAGCTAAGCTAAGACTACTGACCCACAGAAACTGTATGTTGCTTTGAGCCACTAAGTTTGTGATACTTTGTTATGCAGTACAGAAAAGAAACAGTCTGATAGTACATTTTCCTTCAGAGAAAGACAGGACTTTGATGCCTTATTTTGACTGCTTGTTGCTCTTGTTTCAGCTGCCAATTTTAGTTCTCTCAAAAGAGGAGTTAGTAGCATTTAAAATGGAGAATTTGAGAGTGTTCTTTTATTTACAGTATACCCCAAAGTGCATTAAAGTTTCTGTTTCAATAAGGACCTAGTTGTCTAGTAGAAGGAGCGTCTTTTGAAGTGTTTAGTCCACCTTAATCACATACAATGGTTAATTTCTATGTATTAGAAATTATATTGATTCATGTAAGTTGTCCCCAGTTAGTCACAAAAATAGGCTTCATTAACATTACTCATGATATCACTATGAAGACAATTATTAAGATATTATTCATAGTTGCATATGTTTTACAAGTCAAATAGTATGCAAAGATACAGTGACAAATAGTATGGCTCTCTGTCACTCCTCCTTGATTCCTACATTCCACACTACAAAGGAAAACTCCTTATTCTTTTAACCAGTTATATTTGATATCTAATAATTTTTAAAAAATTTTAAAAAGATTTTATTTATTTGTTTGACAGAGAGACAGAGAGCACAAGTAGGCAGACCGGCAGGCACAGGTAGAAGTAGAAGCAGGCTCTCTGCTGAGCAGGGAGCCTGACATGGGGCTCAATCCCAGGACCCTGGGATCATGATCTGAGCTGAAGGCAGAAGCTTGACTGACTGAGCCACCCAGCCACCCCAATAATACATGTTTATTGCCTTTAAAAATTTTACACATTATATTCTGGACTTCCTTCAATGAAGAAGGTTGTTTTCTCTTAAAATCAGGAACAAAGCAAAGACGCCCCTTCTTATCACTTCTATTCAACATTGTACTGGGATGCAATAACACAAGGAAATTAAAACTATACAGATTGGGAAGGCAGAAATAAAACTGCATTTGTTTGATGATCATGTGGTTATATATACAGAAAATCCCAGATTTGACAAAAAAAAGATCCCTGCAACTATTAAGATATTATAGAAAGATTGTAGGATATAAGGTTAATATTTCCTATATAACCACAATGAACAATTGGAATCTGAAACTCTAAACCCAAAACCATTTGCATTAATGCTTACGAATGAAATATTTAGGCATAAATCTAAAAAAAATTGTGTAAGATCTATATGAGGAAAACTAAAAAACTATGATAAAAAAGATCGAAGAAGATCAAAATACATGGAGAGATATTCCATGTTCCTGGATAAGATGACTCAGTATTTCAAGATGTCATTCTCAACTTGATCTATACATTCAGTGCAATCCCAGTCAAAATAATAGCATGTTATTTTGAGCATATCAACAAACTGTTTATAAGATTTATATGAAAAGGCATAAGACCCAGGATAATCCATACAATACCAAAAAAGAACAAAATTGGAGGAATGACACCATCAAATTTGAAGACTTACTATAAAGCTGTAGTAATCAAGACGGCATTGTATTGGAGAAGAGATGGACAAGTGTATCAACAGAAAAGAATAGAGAATAGAGAGCCTAGAAATAGACTCACACAAATAGAGTCAATTGATCTTTGAGATGGAAACAAAGGCAATTCAATGACGAAAAGATAATCTTTTCAGCAAATGGTGCTAGAAATACCGGATATCCACATTAAAAAAATTCTAGACATAGACTTTACATCTTTTCCCCAAATTAAATTAAAATAGATCATAGACCTAAACAGAAAACACAAACTATAAAACACTGGAATGTAACAGAAGAAAACCTAGGTGACCTTGGGTTTTTAGATACAATACCATAAAGCATATTTCATAAGAGAAAAATGGGTAGGTTGGACTTTATTAAAATTAAAAATTTGTGCCCATAAAAGATACTGTTAAGAAAATTAAGATACAAGCAATAGGCTGAGAGAAAATATTTGTAAAACACATATCTGATAAAGGACTTGCATGTAAAATGCACAAAGAACTCATAAAACTCAACAGTAAGGAAACAATTCAACTTAAGAATTGGGAGAAGAGGGGCTCCTGGGTGCTCAGTGGGTTAAAGCCTCTGCCTTCAGCTCAGGTCATGATCCCAGGGTCCTGGGATCAAGCCCTGCGTCAGGCTCTCTGCTCAGCAGGGAGCCTGCTTCCCTTCCTCTCTCTCTGTCCGCCTCTCTGTACAAAAAAAAAAAAAAAAAAGAATTGGGAGAAGATCTGAGGAGCCACCTCACCAACAAAGATACACAGATAGCAACAAAGCATATGACAAGATGTTCAACATCAAATATCATCAGGGAGTTGAAAATTAAAATAGCAATTAGGTATGACTACTCAATCCAATTATGTATGACTACAAAATCCAAATTATGGCAACAGCAAATGCTGTAAGGATACAGGGTAAGGATACAGGAGGTCTCATTCATTGTTGGTGAAAATGTAAACAGTCCAGCCACTTTGGAAGACAGTTTTGCAGTTTCTTACAAAGCTGAAAGTAATCTTACCACAGAATACAGTGATATTTCTCCTAGATACTTATCCAAATGAGTGAAAAGCTTACATCCACATAAGAATCTGCACATAAATTGTTTATAACAGCTTTGTTCATACTTACCCAAACCTGGAAGCAACCAAGATGTCATTCAATAGGTAAGTAGAGGAACCAACTATGGTACATGCATACAATGAAATATTCTTTAGCAATAAAAAGAAATAGGTTCTTAACCCCTGAAAATGCACAGAGGAACTTCAAATGCATACTGCTAAGAAGACAAAAATATAGAAATATAGAAAATATTTTATATATTTTATATACATAATATATATATTACATATTATATATATAATATATAAATAGAAATATATAAAAAATATAGAAAAGAAGATAAAGACAAAAATATAGAAATGGCATAAAGAGAAGTGGTTTCCAGAAATTTGGAGACTGGAAAGATCGGTAAGGAAAATGCAGGGGAACTTCAGGGCAGGGAAACTAATCTGTATGACGTTGTAATGGTAGATAAAGGGCATGATCTATTTTTGCTTCTTCCTTCACCTACAGAGCTGTACAAAATGCAATATAAACTTTAATCTAACATGTATACTTTAGTTAACAGTGATAAATCAATACTGGTCCATTAATTATAACAAAGGTACTATATACTAAAGTAAGCTATGAACAACAGTGGAGACTGTACGTGAGTGGGAGGGGTCACTTGAGAATTCTTACTGTAAGTTCCATTTTTCTGTAAATATAAAACTTCCAAAAATATAGTCTATTACTTAAAAAAACGAACACATTATATTCTGACTCACTACTAGGAATGAGTTTGTTTTCGTTTTCTAACACCACCTTTCCTCTTTTCTTCATGTATTTCTTCTTAATTTTTGTTGAATTGCTGCTCAATGTAGAGATGATTATAATGATGTAAATATCGTTAACGACGGAGCCATGCAGAATAGTATGATTACACTTTGTTTCCTGTGCATCTATTCATTTTTTTCCCCGTAGTTTTAATTGCTCTCTGACAAGAACTGAAAAACACCTCTTGTTATAATCAAACACCTCAGTTAGTTTCTCAGTTCACATTTTTCTTGAATCCAAACTTCTTGGAGCCCTCTGTCCTTTTGTTCCTATCTGGATTTCTTCCTTTTTAGGATTTTGTTCAGTTGTTTTTTTCTTAAACTTCTCTTTACTATCCACAGAGTACTCTTACCTCACTCCTTTCTTGGGCCCACTATCTTCTGAATCCCAAATTTTTCTCTTTGTGGGTTTGTATTGGGTCAACTTAGACAAACTAGAATTGCATTTTCCAGAATGCCCCTCCTGATAATAGTTCCAGCTTAGCACTCCTGCCGATCATTTTTAAAATTTTTTTTTTACTTTATTTATTTATTTTTATTTTCAGCATAACAGTATTCATTGTTTTTGCACCACACCCAGTGCTCCATGCAATCCATGCCCTCTCCAATACCCACCACCTGGTTCCCCCAACCTCCCACCCCCCACCCCTTCAAAACCTTCAGATTGGGGGCACCTGGGTGGCTCAGCGGGTTAAAGCCTCTGCCTTCGGCTCAGGTCATGATCCCAGGGTCCTGGGATCGAGCCCCACATCGGTCTCTCCGCTCGGCGGGGAGCCTGCTTTGCCCCCCCTCTGCCTGTCTCTCTGCCTACTTGTGATCTCTGTCTAATAAATAAATAAATCTTAAAAAACAAACAAACCCTCAGATTGTTCTTCAGAGTCCATAGTCTCTCATGGTTCATCTCCCCTTCCAATTTCCCCCAAGTCCCTTCTCCTCTCTAACTCCCCTTGTCCTCCATGCTATTTGTTATGCTCCACAAATAAGTGAAACCATATGATAATTGACTCTCTCTGCTTGACTTATTTCACTCAGCATAATCTCTTCCAGTCCCATCCATGTTGCTACAAAAGTTGGGTATTCATCCTTTCTGATGGAGGCATAATACTCCATAGTGTATATGGACCACATCTTCCTTATCCATTCGTCCGTTGAAGGGCATCTTGGTTCTTTCCACAGTTTGGCGACCGTGGCCATTGCTGCAATAAACACTGGGGTACAGATGGCCCTTCTTTTCACTACATCTGTATCTTTGGGGTAAATACCCAGTAGTGCAATTGCAGGGTCATAGGGAAGCTCTATTTTTAATTTCTTGAGGAATCTCCACACTTTTCTCCAAAGAGGCTGCACCAACTTGCATTCCTACCAACAGTGTAAAAGGGTTCCCCTCTCTCCACATCCCCTCCAACATATGTTGTTTCCTGTCTTGCTAATTTTGGCCATTCTAACTGGTGTAAGGTGATATCTCAATGTGGTTTTAATTTGAATCTCTCTGATGGCTAGTGATGATGAACATTTTTTCATGTGTCTGATAGCTATTTGTATGTCTTCATTGGAGAAGTGTCTGTTCATATCTTCTGCCCATTTTTTGATATGATTATCTGTTTTGTGAGTGTTGAGTTTGAGGAGTTCTTTATAGATCCTGGATATCAACTTTTGTCTGTACTGTCATTTGCAAATATCTTCTCCCATTCCATGGGTTGCCTCTTTGTTTTCTTGACTGTTTCCTTTACTTTGAAGAAGCTTTTGATCTTGATGAAGTCCCAAAAGTTTATTTTCGCTTTTGTTTCCTTTGCCTTTGGAGACATATCTTGAAAGAAGTTGCTGTGGCTGATATCGGAGAGATTGCTGCCTAGGATTCTGATGGATTCCTGTCTCATGTTGAGGTCTTTTATCCATTTTGAATTTATCTTTGTGTACAGTGTAAGAGAATGTTCGAGTTTCATTCTTCTACATATAGCTGTCCAGTTCTCCCAGCACCATTTATTGAAGAGACTCTCTTTTTTCCACTGCATATTTTTTCCTGTTTTGTCGAAGATTATTTGACCATAGAGTTGAGGATCCATATCTGGGCTCTCTACTCTGTTCCACTGGTCTATGTGTCTGTTTTTATGCCAGTACCATGCTGTCTTGGTGATCACAGCTTTGTAGTAAAGCTTGAAATCAGGTAATGTGATGCCCCCAGTTTTATTTTTGTTTTTCAACATTTCCTTAGTGATTCGGGGTCTCTTCTGGTTCCATACAAATTTTTGGATTATTTGCTCCAGCTCTTTGAAAAATACCGGTGGAATTTTGATCAGAATGGCATTAAAAGTATAGATTGCTCTAGGCAGTATAGACATCTTAACAATGTTTATTCTTCTGATCCAAGAACATGGAATGGTCTTCCATCTTTTTGTGTCTTCTTCAATTTCTTTCATGAGTGTTCTGCAGTTACTCGAGTACAGATCCTTTACCTCTTTAGTTAGGTTTATTCCCAGGTATTTTATGGTTCTTGGTGTTATAGTAAATGGAATCGATTCTCTAATTTCCCTTTCTGTATTTTTATTGTTAGTGTATAAGAAAGCCACTGATTTCTGTACATTGACTTTGTATCCTGCCACGTTACTGAATTGCTGTATGAGTTCTAGTAGTTTGGGGGTGGAGTCTTTTGGGTTTTCCATATAAAGAATCATGTCATCTGCGAAGAGAGAGAGTTTGACTTCTTCCTTGCCAATTTGGGTATCTTTTATTTCTCTTTGTTGTCTGAATACTGTTGCTAGGACTTCTAATACTATGTTGAACGAGAGTGGTGAGATGCCCTTGTCGTGTTCCTGATCTCAACGGGAAGGCTGCAAGCTTTTTCCCATTGAGGATGATATTTGCTGTGGGTCTTTCATAGATAGATTTGATGAAGTTCAGGAATGTTCCCTCTATCCCTACACTTTGAAGCATTTTAATCAGGAATGGATGCTGGATTTTGTCAAATGCTTTTTCTGCATCAATTGAGAGGACCATGTGGTTCTTCTCTCTTCTCAAATTAATTTGTTCTATCACATTGATTGATTTGTGAATGTTGAACCATCCTTGTAGCCCAGGAATGAATCCCATCTGGTCATGGTGGATAATCTTTTTAATGTGCTGTTGGATCCTGTTTGCTAGGATCTTGTTGAAAATCTTAGCATCCATATTCATCAGTGATATTGGTCTGAAATTCTCCTTTTTGGTAGGGTCTTTGCCTGGTTTGGGGATCAGGGTAATGCTGGCTTCATAGAAAGAGTCTGGAAGTTTTCCTTCTGCTTCAATTTTTTGAAACAGCTTCAGGAGAATAGGTGTTATTTCTTCTTTGAAAGTTTGGTAGAATTCCCCGGGGAATCCATTAGGTCCTGGGCTCTTGTTTTTTGGGAGGTTTTTGATCACTGCTTCAATATCGTTACTTGATACCGGTCTATTCAGGTTGTCAATTTCTTCCTGGTTCAATTTTGGGAGTTTATAGTTTTCCAGGAATGCATCCATTTCATCTAGGTTGCTTAGCTTATTGGCATATAACTGTTGATAATAACTTCTGATGATTGTTTCTACTTCCTTGGTGTTAGTTGTGATCTCTCCCTTTTCATTCATAATTTTATGAATTTGGGCTTTCTCTCTTTTCTTTTGGATTAGTGTGGCCAATGGTTTATCGATCTTATTGATTCTTTCAAAAAACCAGCTTCTAGTTTCATTGATACGTGCTACTGTACCTCTGGTTTCTACCTCATTGATCTCAGCTCTAATCTTGATTATTTCCCTTCTTATGTGTGGAGTTGGTTTGATTTGTTGTTGATTCTCCAGTTCTTTAAGGTGTAGAGACAGCTGCTGTATTCTGGATTCTTCAATTTTTTTTTTTAAGATTTTATTTATTTATTTGACAGAGAGATCACAAGCAGGCAGAGAGGCAGGCAGAGAGAGAGGAGGAAGCAGGCTCCCCGAGAGAGCAGAGAGCCCGATGCGGGGCTTGATCCCAGGACTCCGAGATCATGACCTGAGCCGAAGGCAGCGGCTTTAACCCACTGAGCCACCCAGGCGCCCCCTTCAATTTTTTTGAGGGAGGCTTCGATGGCTATGTATTTCCCCTTTAGGACCACCTTTGCTGTATCCCATAGGTTTTGGACTGAAGTGTCTTCATTCTCATTGGTTTCCATGAATTGTTTCAGTTCTTCTTTGATCTCCTGGTTGATCCAAGCATTCTTAAGCAAGGTGGTCTTTAGCTTCCAGGTGTTTGAGTTCCTTCTGAACTTTTCCTTGTGATTGAGCTCCAGTTTCAAAGCATTGTGATCTGAGAATGTGCAGGGAATAATCTCAGTCTTTTGGTATCGATTGAGTCCTGATTTGTGACCCAGTATGTGGTCTATTCTTGAGAAGGTTCCATGTGCACTGGAGAAGAATGAGTATTCTGTTGTTTGAGGGTGGAATGTTCTGTATGTATCTATGAGGTCCATCTGGTCCAATGTGTCATTCAATGCTCTTGTTTCTTTATTGATTTTCTGCTTCGATGATCTATTTCTGAGAGAGGTGTGTTAAGATCTCCTACTATTAATGTATTCTTATCAATATGACTCTTTATCTTGATTAACAGTTTTCTTATGTAATTGGCTTCTCTCATATTGGGGGCATAGATATTTACAATTGTTAGATCATCTTGCTGGATAGTCCCTTTAAGAATTATGTAGTGTCCTTCTGTATCTCTGACTACAGCCTTTAGTTTAAAATCTTAATTTATCTGATATGAGAATCGCTACCCCAGCCTTCTTTTGAGGCCCATTGGCATGAAAGATGCTTCTCCATCCCTTCACTTTCAGTCTGGGTGTATCTTTAGGTTCAAAATGGGTCTCTTGTAGACAACATATGGATGGGTCCTGTCGTTTTATCCAATCTGCTACCCTGTGCCGTTTTATGGGCGCATTTAGGCCATTCACATTGAAAGTGATTATCGATAGATATGTTTTTATTGACATCGTGTTACCTTTGAAGTCTTGCTTTCTGTAGATTGTCTCTATATTTCTGTTCAATGCTATTCTTAGGGCTTTTCCTCTTTTATAGAACCCCCCTTAATATTTCCTGCAGTGTTGGCTTGGTGATTGCATAGTCTTTTAAGCCTTGCCAGTCTTGGAAACTCTTTATCTCTCCATCCATTTTGAATGTCAGTCTTGCTGGATAAAGTATTCTTGGCTGCATGTTCTTCTCATTTAGTGCCCTGAATATATCTTGCCAGCCCTTTCTGGCTTGCCAGGTCTCTGTGGTCAGGTCTGATGTTATTCTGATGGGCCTTCTTCTGTAAGTAAGGAGTCTCTTTGTCCTAGCGACTTTCAAGAGATTATATCTACAATTATGATTCCTCAATTTGACTATCAGGTGCCTTGATGTTTTTCTGGAATCTATAATCTTGGGTGGAGACCGTTCGGCCTCTAGTACATGAACGCTGGTTCCATTCGCAAGATTGGGAAAATTTTCATTAAGAACTTGTTTCACTATATCTTCTAGACTTCCTTCTTTCTCCTCCCCTTCAGGGATTCCAATAATTCTGACGTTGGAACATTTCATGGGATCATTTATTTCCCTGATTCTGTTTTCGTGGCTTCTAAGCTGTTTGTCCAGGCTTCCTCCTGATCCTTTCTCTCTGTTTGTCCTCCAGATCACTAATTCTATCTTCTGTCTCAGTTACCCTAGCTTTGAGAGAATTTAGATTAGATTGGAACTCATTGAGAGCATTGTGAACCTCTTCCCTGGTAGCTTTCAGCTCTGCCCTAACATTGTGAACATCATCTCTGGTCGCTTTCAGTTTGGGCCTAATTAATTCTGTTTGGTCATCCATGGCTTTCTCCAACCTAGCTATTGCCTGGATAATTGTTAGCCTGAATTCTCTTACCGACATATTGTCTATGTTGATAGCCATTAGCTCTGTTGCAGAAGGCCGATACTCTGTATTTTTCTTCTGTTGGGCATTTCTCCTCCTAGTCATTTTGGTGAGAGATGACTGAACAGATGTAGCTGGATGTATCAACCGTGGTGCAATCAAGGTGCACCCTGGAACACTTCTGAGCAATCAGGATTCCCCACCCAAACGCGAGAAAAAAGAAAAGAAAAAGAAAAAAAAGAGAGAGAGAGACAGGAAAGAAAGGGAAGATAAAAGGTTCAGCCCAAATGGGCCCCAAGGTAAGATTTATGAAGTATACAAACAAAAACAGACAAACAAAAAGACTGATAAAAGTATATGACAAGAGAAAAAATATATATATACATATAAGCAAATAAAGGAAGAACCTCGTCAAAAAGAACCCCAAGTGTAAGATTTATATACTATCAGGACAAACACAAAAACACAGAAACACTGGTGGAAGAAAAAGATAAATTCTCAGCGTGGGCGAGGAAGTTTGTTTTGATTCTTCCTGGGTGTATTTTGATATCTTTGTTAAAGGACTCAACTTTCCTAAGATAAAGGGGGATTAAAAATTGGTTTACCTATAGGGGTAGTATTGATTGGGGAAAGGGGATTACTTTGAAGTTTAACTCTATATGAATATTAGAAAATAAAAATAAAAAAGGAATAAACTAAACTAAAATAAAAAAAAAAGAAATTTAAAAAATAGAAATGCAAAAGAAAAACACATGTGTATGTATCAAGAAGTTCAGGTTAGAGGGTTATTATGGAATTTGATGTACTGGCCAACTCACTGTGATGGTAAATAGATTAAAAAATTATCCATATAAAAAAATGAGCCAGAATAGTGGGAACAAATAAAAATAAAAGTTGTCCTATGAAGTAATGGGTGTTTTTCTCTTGTAGTCTTTTTTTTTTTTTTTTTTTTTTTCTTTCCTGGTTGGTTTTCTGGGGGAGGGGCCTACCAGGTGGGTTTTCAGTCAATGATGTTCCCTGAGTTAAGTCCTCCCACCCCCCTCAAGGGGGTGGGCTCTGAGGAAACTGGTTTTTTCAGGCTTTTGTTCTCTGGAGGTTTTTATGTTTGTTCATTTTTTTTTTCTCTCTCGCCTTGACCGCTTTTGATGGTTTTTGTAGGTTTAGAGGAAAGCAAACTGCACCCTGACCTCCCTCTTAGAGAGAAGCCTCAGTCTGGCTGCAGAGCCCATATAAAGTCCCCTTGGCCGCTCCGTGCCAATCATTTTGATCAAGTTTTGGAAGACGGAAGCAAAGCAGGAGCTTACTTTACTTACTTACTTACTTACTTTACTTACTTTTGGAAGGTTGGTCTAAGACACCAGTTGTGCTGAGTTAAAGAAGGTTTAACATCCAATTGTCCCCTAAGGCGCACCTGGGTGGCTCAATCAGTTAAGTGTCTGCCTTTGGCTCAGGTCATGATCCCAGCGTTCTCGGGGTCTTGGGATTGAGCCCAGGTTGGGCTCCCTACTCAATGGGGAGTCTGCTTCTTCCTCTGCACCACCCCTGCCTGTCCCCTGCTCCTGTGCATGCTCTCTCTCAAATAATTAATTAAAAAAAATTTTTTTAAAAGAAGATTTTTTGAACTATTGGGACTTCATCAAGATCAAAAGCTTTTGCACAGCAAAGGAAACAATCAACAAAACCAAAAGACGACTGACAGAATGGGAGAAGATATTTGCAAACGACATATCAGATAAAGGGCTAGTATCCAAAATCTATGAAGAACTTATCAAACTCAACACCCAAAGAACAAAGAATCCAATCAAGAAATGGGCAGAGGACATGAACACACATTTCTGCAAAGAAGACATCCAGATGGCCAACAGACACATGAAAAAGTGCTCCATATCACTTGGCATCAGGGAAACACAAATCAAAACCATAATGAGATACCACCTTACGCCAGTCAGAATGGCTAAAATTAACAAATCAGGAAAAGACAGATGCTGGCGAGGATGCGGAGAAAGGGGAACCCTTCTACACTGTTGGTGGGAATGCAAGATGGTGCAGACACTCTGGAAAACCGCATGGAGGTTCCCCAAAAAGTTGAAAATAGAGCTACCCTATGACCCAGCAATCACACTACTGGGTATTTACCCTAAAGATACAAATGTAGTGATCTGAAGGGGCATGTGCTCCTGAATGTTTACAGCAGCAATGTCACAATAGCCAAACTATGAAAAGAACCTAGATGTCCATCAACAGATGAATGGATAAAGAATACATGATACACACACACACACACACACACACACACACACACACACACAATGGAATGCTATACAGCCATCAAAAGAAATGAAATCTTGCTATTTGCGACAACATGGATGGAACTAGATGGTATTATGCTGAGCAAAGTAAATCAATCAGAGAAAGACAATTATCATATGATCTCCCTGATATGAGGAAGTTGAAAGGCAAAGTGGGGGGTTTGGGAGGTAGGGAAGTAAAAAATGAAACAAGATGGGATCGGGAGGGAGACAAACCATAAGAGACTCTTAATCTCACAAAACAAACTGAGGGGTGCCGGGGAGGGATGTAGGGAGAGGGTGGCTGGGTTATGGACATTGGGGAAGGTGTGTGCTATGATGAGTGCTGTGACGTGTATAAACCTGGCGATTCACAGACCTGTACCCCTGGGGCTAATAATACATTATATGTTACTAAGAAATTAAAAAATTTTAAAAAGGAAGATTTTTACCGTTTCCATTTATTTTTAGCACTTTTCAGAGCTACAGAGCTACCTTATGCCGTTGATTTGTTTTTTAGCCTCTCTGTGGTTTTGTGGCACAAATCAACTTTCTTCTCAGTGGTGTCTTCTATTGGAGTTTCATGAAGGCACAGCATTTGCCATTTTTATTCCCTGCTCTATTGCTTCTCTCTAGAACAGGGCCTGGCACACAGTAGGTGCTCAGTACATACTTGGTAAATGATAAATGCAAATATCTAGTTACAGCTGTTGTCATTCTGCTGAGTCAGTTCCAAGTCTCCTCTCTCACATTTTTATTATCATCTTTCTTTTGCTATTTTCTCCTCTCCCATTCTTTCTTTCTTTTTTTTTTTAAAGATTTTATTTATTTATTTGACAGAGAGAGAGAGAGAGAGAGAGAGAGAGCGAGCGCACAAGCAGGGAAGCAGCAGAAGGAGAGGGAGAAGCAGGCTTCCTGAGGAGTAGGGAGCCCGATGCGGCACTCGATCCCAGGACCCTGGGATCATGACCTGAGCCAAAGGAAGACGCTTAACAGACTGAGCCACCCAGGCATCCCTCCCATTCTTTCTGATTATATGGGCAGTATTCCACCTTTTAAAAATCTTTTATCTATATTTACTTATAATCTTACATTTGTGGAGTTTTAGGACAGAGTAGAATCAATTGTGTCATTTTACTAGGCTTACCTAAATCTCTAGCATTATTTTTCAACTATTCTAATATTTTTAAAGAATGTTTTTGACTTTTTTGAATTCTCCCAGTAAAATTGTGAGGCCTAGAGATGGGAACCTTTGAGTTTCGTTTTGGGAATCTTGTGGCTCTGCCTTCTACTCTCACCCATTATGTTATGATGCTTAAAAATATTTTTTAAATTCAATAGCAGTTTTTCCCTTTACAATTTTTCCATGAGGTAAGTTCACTAGACTTCAGGAACTCTGGGGCTTTCTCTTTTCCCTGAACTTTAAATAAATTATGACACATTTGTTTTACAGCAGAATTAGGTGCCAGGAAAGATAAGAAAATCTATCTTCCATTTCTCGGATAAAGGCTGATCATCTGAGCAGTATTTATGTAATGACTCCCTCGTTATTGATTAAGGGTCTAGAAAGTCTGGGGGATTTTGCATTTTGAGAATTTGGGAGTAATTTATGATAAACAATAATAGGAAGAAAGTTATTCTGCATGTTTGTTGCTAAATGCAGCTGTCAAACTCAGAGGCCAAGAAGTATAAATGTGAAGAATTTTATCATAACACCTAGTGTTTCTGGAAGTAAAATAACACTTACACAGTGTTGTGTAGCTTAATGGTCCTTTGGCTTATTTTCTCTTGACTCCTTACTGAAGGGTAAATTCTGCTATAAATTATACATGTGAAAATTATAAAATGTTATATATTCAAGACTATGTTCTGTATATGTTATTAGCACCAAAAATAGATGCCTTTCATCTTCTCAGGTTCATTTTTCAGTTTGTTAAGCATTTCACCAGTGCTATAAGGCTGCTACCCACCTGTCAAAAATACAGTTTTATAAATTGACATCTTTGGATGAGCTCCCTCTGATGACAGAGGATTGCCAAGTTTCTAGCATCGCCTCCCTCCTCCACAAACAGTAATGGCATTATTGTTCCAAGGAGAGATTAAAATGGTATTATTGCAGTTTGAAATCTAAGTATTCTGTTGAATTCAGTAGCATGTTAAGAAGTAACCTGGTGTGGTAGAAGGCACCTTCCTGCAGAGGCCCACCCAGGGATGAAAATAAAAACACTTACTAGTTAGATGGCTAAAATGCTGATGCCCCACTGCTGTACCAGCTATTACCTGTTCCTAGCAGGCAAGGAAGCCTACTGGGTCCTAACAGAAGGGCCAAGGGCATAGAGGGGACTCAGGACAGCAGCTATTTCCCAACCAGGACAGAAAATTTTGATATTTTAACAACTAGTATTGATATACTGGTGTTTCTGTCTGCATATCAGCCCAGGTCATACTGATTGGAATTTCTCTCATAGCCAGTTCTTTCAGTGTGATCCCGGGACAGTTCCTTAACCTCTCTGGGCTTAGTTTCTTCATCTGTTCTAACAGGCTACATTGATAGAGCTGTTGCTCCCCTGTGTCGTTTTGGAACTCCTATCCAGATTTTCTAGGTGTGTGTTGCATGGACAGACTCTCTAAACCTCTGTGTTCCGGGAAGGAAGATAAACTATGGAACTGGACTAGTAAGGGAATTGCAACTCTGTTCTGGGCTGGATACTGCTTGTGAAATAAAGAAGCCACTTCTACAGGTATCAGCCCTAGAGCCCAAGAGCCATTCCTGAACTCAGGGAGCCTCCTCTGCCAAATCTGGTAGCCACTGGAAATGTTACTAGGGTATGCTACCTCTGCTTTGATCTGCATGTGAAAAATGGATGCCTTACCTTTTCCCCCAAACAACCCAGTTCTGAATTCAGTTCAAATCTTGTACCAGTACATCTGAATCTAAGAAGCTAAATCCCACTTGGAGTGCTGGCTACAAGGGAATGAGTAAATTTGTTAGCTTTCTAGTTTCTGCAGTACAAGAAGGCAACTGAAAGGCATACGTGAGTTTTGAAAAATCCAGTCCACAGTGTCTGTCATACAAACTCAGGTCTTTGGGGCCCCAGAGGCAAAGCTCATATCTAATATATCATCTTAAATGCCACCTCTCACTTAATGATCCTATGATGGTTTGTAAGGTATTTGAATTCAAATTTGCAAAAATGTTGGCCAGAGTTTTCAAACACTTGCAAAACACTACTACATTGTTTATGCTGACAATTTACTGATTATGAATGACTATGACAGATGGAAAATATGAAAAGCAAAGGATTAAAAGAAAAGTTGCCCCAAACACACAAGCTAGAATTTATACGTAGGTCTTCAAAGCCAGATGATTTATTGTTTGTATTATACCCTTTTAAAATACCTAAAATTTATTTTACCAAGACTCAATTTCTCTATCATTTTAATAATGGGGTGATGTAGTATTTACTTTGGTTAGTTAGTAGCACTTGCTTGCAAGTAATTTTGTCTGTGATACCTTTGAAATAACTTAATGGGTTACGTATCCTTGTAAAGACAATAAGCTATATGGACAGGCTTAAATGAATACGAATTTTTTTATACATATTAACCATGGAACTCACCTCCTTATGTATGAAAGGGTAAAACTATGTTCCAGAAAGAAACTCAAATCACTTTTTTTATGCATTTACTCAGGATTATATTGACTATGCTGAAATTGAAACTCTTATTATATACATAAATTGCCAAGATTTCCTATTAAGTGAATTTCATTCTTTATTGACATAATATAAGCTATAATCAATGGAAGCCATATGTCAGCTGAACAGTGGGGTCTTGGCAATATTCACAGCAGTTACTAATGTATTCAATTTACAGAATTGGGTTAAATTTCTGATATAAAACTGTCATTTCTTATTTTAAACATACGTACTATCTAATAATCTCACTGCTTTTAAAGTAGAGCATCAGAAAATCCAGGTTGGTTAGGAAAGACTAAAGAAAAGGGAGCTAGAAAATATGATCTGTTATCTAGAAATATTATTACTAAGAATCAAAAAGTGATTTGGGGTCATTTGTATATAGTTATAGCCTGGAATTGCTGATATGCTTTCAAAGGAAGAAGGACTGAACTAGAAAATTTCTCAAGAATTATAAGAGGAATGTTAAGTCCTCACATTTTTCAAATCCAGGATATCCCTCGAGGTAACAGTGGGTATCACAGGGGTTATAGAGGTGGAGTGGGGTTTTGGGATTCAAAGAAGAGTTGTGAGTAATCTGGGTAAGTTTTTATAAAATGTGTGCATGTGTGCAAAATTAATAACAACAAAATTATTGGGAAAAAAGGAAAAATAATTCTTATTTTATGATAAAATAATTTGTCCTTTCTCCTTTGCCTATCTCTCTTAGTGTTATACATTATTTTTTATTTTTTCTATAATTCCTGCCAAAACACAGGTGATTTAAAACAACTGCACTATTGCTCCACTTTCTCATTTTTTTACAACTGGCCCAACATACTTCATTTTCAGAGACTTTAAGCAAATGGCTTTATTTGCAAGAGTGAGGTAAATTATAAACCAATTTGGAAGTTATATATAATTTAAGAAATCATGTAAGAAATATGAAAAGGATGGATAGACATGACATTATGGAAATGAAGAGAAAATAATTGTCCTTTTAGATCTGCCTATCACTGGGGGAATTTGAATCATGAAGTTGAGAGCTTAAATAGGAGGTTAGCTTAGGTCTCCGTGAATTAAGTCCCTGTGTGTGCTGCTAGGCCATAAATTAATGGAATAAACCCAGAAATGAAATGATAGTTGATTCCCAGGCAATTAGAACAAAAAGGAAAAGCTTATCTTAGACAAATTGAAAAGCTTTCTTTCCTTGTCAACAACATTCTCAGCAAAAATTTTTTTTTTTTTTTTTTTTTTAAAATTCGAGTGGGCTGATAGTGGTAACAATGGAAGGCATTTTCTTCAGTAAACCTGATTGGCTGTTAGTTTATTTTTATACCTTTGTCTTCCTGTTTTGATGTTCATGAAAACCCAGTTTTCCCCAGATTGTTGATAATCGCTTCTTAATATGCGTTTGTACATGCCGTGTTCTCACACTGCTCTTTCATGAGGAATATATGTGCAGTCTTATCCTGATTTCCATCAAAATGTCAAATTCCTTCAGGAAACTTGCAACAGAGTTTTTATCAAGACTCAGAACAGTGCAGAGAAATTTTTTTTTTTTAAGAGTATGACTTAAAAGCTAAGATCACAGGAAAGCAGATTAGCAAAGTATTGCCATGCTTTGTAAGAAGTTGAAAAGGGGTTCAAGGAAAAATCATGATGTAAATAATCATTTTTTTTTAACCCCCTCCCTGAGCCAGGCCCATTTGAACCACTGACTCCAGCACATACATTGTTAAACTTTGTGTTTTCTGCACAATGTTAGTTTTCCTGTTTGTATGAAATGCAGAGAAAAACCCAACTACTAACTACTAACTGTGACTGCTTTGAACCTAATTGATAAAATAATTGATATGATTGCTGAATCCTGTGCTTCTCATTTTTTATGTAGATAACAGACCGAACTAGAAAGGCTTGGAGTATGGCTGATGAGAGCCTGAGCTAAGGGTCAGAATGTTTATATTGTTCCATGTACTCATATTACAAAGCAGTAAATTTTAGAACCACATAGGACTCCTGGTAATAATGAGACATAAGTGGAAATCCAATAATGTCTTCTGAGTATCAAAATTTTTTCCCTTAAAATAGAGGGTTTTGAATTGCAAAAAAGCAAGTGACTTTCAACACGTGGCCAGCTTTTCACATGATACTTCTAACATTCACTTTGGTTTGTATTGCTTTTTTTTTTTTTTTTTTCTATTTCTTTACATAACCAAGAGCCTATAAAAAGCCCCTGAGTTTACTATGTTTGTGCAGTTGGGTCAAAGGCATTGCAATTGCATGCAGGAGAAATAGCAGTAGTAAAGAATTAATTCAAAACATATCACTAGGAGAAATAAGGCATATTTCTAATCATATTTCAGCTAAGGTATTTGAAGACTTGAGCTACAAAGATGAGCCAATTTTCATCTTGGTCTGTCTTATAAGGAAAGTCTAAATCTTCACCATCACCTCATTCCTGGATCTGATTTTATACCCCACTTCCAACACTTTCTAAATATAATTGAAACCACAGAACAGGACATATATGTGTGGGGACAACCATATAAATATAAATATGTATTTTTATGTATTGTATATATATTTTTTGAAGTCACATACTGCTGGATACTCTCCAAGAAAACAGAAAATTAAACTATTTGATGAATCATTGTTTTCACATATAAGATTCTTCTATAAGCAGAGATATATTAAGCAAAATTTCCAAAGTGAAGAACACCTAACCCTATATCTTTGTATATTTCAAGGTTATGAGTTAAAGCTGACATTGGATCTGGTTCCCTAATTAAACTATCTCTTCATAACTCAAAAATGAACATTTTAGAAACCAATTTTTGGATAGTTCTTTTCCTTGTAAAACAAAACCTATGAGATAGCTGATGTATGAGGGAATCTACTAATGCTTAATACGTGAGTCTTATGTTAAATGGTTTGACTCTTTTCAAATTATATTATTTGTGGTTGTAATATCAGTCTGGTCTCTCTAAAAAGTCAATTATTTGCCTGAGTTGCCTCAACTGAGTCAAATATGATGATGTGATGATATAATGATATAATGGTGGGGTTCACAGTAGTGAGACAGAATAGTGAGGACCCAGAACCAGCTGCTAGGCTGGGGGCAGAGAGGCCCACTTGCAGTAGAAAATGGTATTTTATGGGCTTAAATGTCTTGATAGGAAAAACTATCTGAAAATATAGAAGGAGTATATGTAGAGTGTGAGATCAGGAGAAACTAGAACTCCCATATGTCTGAGGAGAAGCTGATTAGTAATTATAAGTCTACTTCTACCTCCTAGAAGAACAGGGTACCAGGCAGATTACTCAGAGACTGATGCATCAGGGGAAAGGCAGGGTTAGGGTTAACTCATGAACCATGAGGTAGAGAATGTGATCTTTTTTTTTCCTAAAGATTTTATTTATTTATTTGACACAGAGAGAGAGAGGTCACAAATAGGCAGAGAAGTAGGCAGAGAGAGAGGGGGAAGCAGGCTCCCCGCTTGAGCAGAGAGCCCAATGTGGGGCTTGATCCCAGGACCCAGATATCATGACCTGAGCCAAAGGCAGAGGCTTAACCCACCTAGTCACCCATGCGCCCTAGAGAATGTGATCTTGCGGGGATGCCTGGGGAGTTTAGTCAGTTGAGCATCTGCCTTCAGCTTGGGTCATGATCCCAGGGTCCTGGGATCGAGTCCTGAGTTGGGCTCCCTGATTAATGGGGAGCCCGTTTCTCCCTCTGCCTGTCACTCCCTCTGTTCTCTCTCATTCTCTCTCTCTCTCAAATAAATAAAAAATATTAAAAAAAAAAAAAAAGAATGTGACCTTGGGAAGAAAGTAGAAATCCCCTGATATAATTGGAACCCAGAATTAAGGATGAGACCAAATTAGCTGGAGCCAACAACCTGCTGTTAGTTGCTTGTGCAGAGAACCTTTATTTGAGTCCTCCTGCCTTGCACCGCCTTTGATAGAAACTAATGTAGGTCTGAACCTAAAATAAGAGCGGCAAAGTTCTAGCTGAGGAGAAAGAAGAAAATCAGAGGATGGGAATTAGTATGACCCAACAATACAAAGGAATGTTAGCACATACACATTTAACTTACAGAAATAAATTGCTTTGCTTGTCTAAAAAATTGCTTATAGGAAATTTTTTTCATTTTTGTTTGTTCGTTTTCATTGACCCAGTGAAAATAAGGTTGCAAAAGAGAGATAAAGGGCTACTGAAGGCCTTTTTCAAAAAACAATTCTGACTATACGTAATTCTTGCTTCACATGCTCTTCTCGAACATAAATTCCATGTGCTTTGTGACTTCATTCTAGTTTGCTAATAGACTAAAAGGACAGCCAGGAAAAGTTTCTTTGGTTTCTGGGGGATGCCACATCAGGAAAACTAGAAAAACAAAGAACTCTTAGTAGATGTTCTTGGAACCAAGAAGTAACCATTTGTCTTTTCAGCACATACTTATTGAAGCCCAAATATGTGCCACGGGCACTGGGAACACAAAGAAAAGTGACGTAAGCTGCCTGTCTTGAGAAAAGAGTGGTGGGATGAAAAGCTGTGTAACTAGATAATTGCAACACAAAACCATAAAGGCTGCAATAGAGGCGTTAACAATATACAGAGGGAGTTAGTTACAGTAGGCAATGGCTTTTTCTGTCTGTGGTCCAGAAGGCAGGCTACTCATGCTTTGAGTTCATTGAAATAAGGAACAGACGAGCATCCTTGACAATAAAAGCACCTTGTATATATGCAGAGCAAATTAGAGTTTTCAAGGCATTTTCAGTCTACTGCCTCATGTGCTACAGAGGCCAGAAAGGCAGGTATAGTCTCTATTTTGCAGATGAGTAAACTATCCCTGAGCAGAGAAGTGCCTTACCCAAGCCACTCACGGAGGTAAATGGGTAGACCTGGTACACTGAATATGACTGCCTTCATAATCAAATTAATTAAGATAGTCTCTCAATAATTTAGCAAAGTAGCATCAAAAGACAGACTCTCCTTTTGACCAGCTTTTAGATAGGCTGCTCTGAATGTCTCTGAATCCCACCCTCTGACCACCCCCGCCAAACCTCCGACTGTCAATAATTTAGCAAAGCAGCTAAATAGAGAAAGACTCTCTTTTTTGACCAAACTTTAGATAGGCCCCTCTGAATCCTCTTTTCGGCTAAGCCTCGTCCAGAATAGCAAAATACCTGCTTAAATCAGGTTACTGAGAATGCCTCTACCCTTGATATCTGATCAAATTCCTTATCCCGTACCTTTGATATCTGATAATCCAGGCTTCCCTTCAGTAAGAATTCTGTTAAGGCAGGTTAGTTAGCAAGACTCCCCCTGCCCTTGATTTCTCTTAGTAATTTTCCATACACTAACCCCTTCATTCTGCTTGTTGGCTATAAATCCCCAGCTGTCTTTGCTATATTTGGATTTAAGCCTGATTTCTCTCCTCTGTTGCAATAATTTTCTAGTTCTTAACAATTATGCTTAGTGAAAATTTCATGAGATGTTAAACAGCTAACCATCACCTTAAGTTACCTTTCTTACCATATTCTACAATAGAGAGAACATAGTTGACTTTTAGTAAGCTTAGAGAGAATAAAAAATATTATAATTAATGCTGATAACTCTGAAGACATGCCTGTTTTAATTAAACTAAAAAACTTCTAACTAATTTTCATTTACTGAAGATTACTTACCTGGATTACATGAACTTGAGATGCATTTGGATTAATTTTCTATATTTTCAGAGTATACTTGGTTTGCAAAAACACTTGTTTGTCTTTAAGCCAATTAAATAGAGCTCTTTATAAATTAATTTTGGCAATGCCATTCAGACGCAGAAAAAAAATCACACATTTGTAATATACATGTATAGACATACATATACATACAGAGGCCAAGAAAGATATTACAGTTTCTGTATTAAAATTTTACCTTCTTACTAATATTTGTGGAAGAGATGTTTAACATTTTTCAGAGGCCTAGTTTTCAAAATAGCCTTTCCTTTTCCCCCCCTTCTGATAAGAATTACCTTAATTTCTGGAGAAGACCAGTTACATCTGAAAAGGCACAGAGAACGAATGTAAGCTCCAACAAGAAGGACTGTTGTTGGCTAAATCCTGATATTTTACAATACCTGCAAGCCTCCTGAGATGAACAGGGGAGGTTTCGGGATTAGCGAAAAAGATAGGTGGCTTTGAATTGTTTCTAGAGCCACATTTCTGTTCTTGTAAAAACTAGATTTGTAAGACAAGTACCATTGTTTTTAATTCCTCAAAGAATTGGGTTGCAACCTGAATAATACTAAGACGTTGCCCCACCCGCCCAATATATTAACCTCAATTTGCCCGTTTAATATATCATGGAGATCTTCAATAAAATGACAATACAAAGATTCCTATGTTCTAGATTTAGAAGTGTGTATTTTTGGTATGTCTTTGTAAATCCTTCCACAAAGCCTTCAAAAGCTTTTTCTCCCTTCTAGGTACATAGTTCTATTTTAGTTTTGGGAGGAAGGCCTAAAAACAAGTTTCTATCAGGCTATAAATATCAGTTTCCAATGTGGCCAATTTCTGACCATAGAGTTACTTACAAAAAAACCCCTTTTTTTAATTATCAGGGAAATGCAAATTAAAACCATAATAAGATATCACTGTACACCTGTTAGAGTGGCTATTATCAAACATAACAGAAATAGCAAGTGTTAGTGAGTATGGGGACAAAAAGGAATCCTTGTGCACTGTTGGTAGGTATGTAAAGTGGTACAACCAATATGGAAAACAGTATGAGGGGTCCTCAAAAAATTAAATATATGATTCAGCAATTCCATTTCTGGGTATCTATCTGAAGAAAATAGAAACACTAACTCAGAAAGATATCTGCAATCCCCTGTTCATTCCGGCATTATTTGTAATAGCCAAGATATGGAAAAAACCTGTGACCACTAATGGATAAATGGATAAAGATGATGTGATGTGGTGTGTGTGTGTGTAAGAGTGTGTAATGGAATATTATTCAGCCATAAAAAATAATGAAATCTTGCCATATGGGACAGAAGGGATGAATTTTTAGGGCATTATGTGAAGTGGAGTAAGACAGAGAAAGACAAATACCAGATGATTTCACTAATATGTGGAATCTAAGAAAAAAAAAATTAGCTCACAGATACAGAGAACATACACTGGTGGTTGCCAGAAGCATGGGTTGGGGGGGATGGGTGAAATGGGTGAAGGGGGTAGAAAAGTATAAATTTCCAGTTACAAAATAAGTCAGGTGTATGTAATGTTCAGCACGGTGACTACAGTTAATAATACTATATTTCATAAAAGTTCTCATCACAAGAAAAACTATAACTAGGTATGGAGATAGATGCTATCCAGATTTACTGTGTTGATATTTCCCAATGTAAACAAATACTGAACAGCACGGTGTGCACCTGAAGATAATGTAATGTTATGTCAATTATATGTCAATTAAAAAAAATGTCAGAACTGATAGCTCTCCATCATCAAGTGCTTACCATGGAAGAGTTTTTTGCATTTAAACCTCACAAAAATCATGCAAGGCTGAGATTATTCCCTATTTTTCAGGTGATAAAACTTGTTCTCAAAGAGTAACTTGCTCACACTCACTTAGCTGGAAATTGAATCCCCTGACTTATCCCAAAATTTATGATCTTTCCTATACTAACGGAAAAGTGGGATTTAGTCCTTTGTAAAGTCAGATATATAAGATGATAAATGACTGTAGGCTTTAACTGATATAGATATTAAAAATGGGGGTGGGTGGGAGTGGTCTGAAATCAAGTATTGAGAATACTGATGAATTTTTGCTTCTATCTTAGCTCTGACCAGTACCTCCCTTGCCTCACCATTGGAATAAACCTAAAGACAATGACTTGGACATTGGCCTCTCTCTCCAACTAGCTGGCGTGGGTGGGTCACGCCAGCTATATTGATTCGCCTATATTAAGGAGTCAAAGTAAATTGATCAATATGTTTTCTCTCAAAAAAATTCTTTGGAATATCTTGTCAGGTTTTAGCAGAAACAAACAGTAAATAGGCCTGACTGTATTCAACAACCCTACGGAGGCAAGAGGCATTTCTAAAGAAGGTGCAAGGGACACTACTCTCCGAAGACCCAGAGCCACTTCCAATGATAGCCCAAAGAAAGAAAGAGTTAGAGTATTCCCCCAAGAGTGGCTACAATCATTAAGACCTGGCTGCAAATGGGAGTGCAATCTGAATTTCCCTCCCACAGTATTTTGGGGTCCCTAATGTGATGCTTGAGCTGTGGGCACAAGCATGAACCTGGAGGTCCCAGTCAGGCAAAAAACCAAGTCAAGTTCTCAGGACACAAAATGAGACAAGAAGGCAATAGTTGTCCTTGGGAGAGAAGAAGGATCAACAACTAATGGATACCGGAAAGTACTGTCAATCAGAAAGGAAGGGGCGACAGGACTCTTGACCTTCCTCTCTGGACCAGTTACCAGAGATAGAGACCTGGGACAGCTGACTTTGATAACAATTTTTACCTTGTGCAGGCTTCTGCCATTTCCCAGGATTCCGTGGGGTCTGGAGTGAGTCTCGTGTTCCAGTGGGTCTTATCCCGGTCACCAGAAACTGTAGAGGAGGGAAAATAATTTTTTATAGTGAGTACTTGGCCGCGATCCCTTTCTCTCTAGGGCACCTCGTAAATGGTTAGGTTTATCTGGGTTAAAAGTTCTCCACTGCGGCCAGTGTAATTCAAGATTATTTTTGGTAACGTTAACCTGCTTGTTCAGCCTTTAAATAAAATTTTATTCACCTAAGGCCTCACATCGGGCCCACCCCAGCTTAAGTCGGACAGGGTCTGACCCGGAGCTGCTCTGGTTTCTAAGGAGGACCCAGTCGGACCCTGGAACTGGTCCGGTTTCCAAGTTGGACCCATTCCGGCCCTGGACCGAGTCCGGTTTCCAAGCAGATGCAGTCCGACTCCACCAGTTTCCGCTCCCAGTCCCGAGAAGGAAACGCTCGGAAGAGTCTGGAAGCTCCTCGTGCAAAAGCTGTGGAGATCCGGGACGGACATCCGCTCGGCGTGGCGCCCGGAGGCGGCGGGAAAGCAGCGGGCTACCAGGGCTCGACAGGTACCACGTTTGCTTCCTCCCGTGCGCGCGTCCCTGGGGGTCTGGGTCGGTCTTCTTACGCCAGTAGCGCTGAAAGATAAACCGAGGCCGGTGGAAAATGTCGCAGTCAGGGGCGTCTGGTGGCACCGTCGGTTAAGCTCAGACTCGTGGTTTCAGTTTAGATGGTGATCTGGGGGTCATGGGATTGAGCCCCGTGGCTTCAGCTCATTGTGGAGTCGGAGGAAGATGCTCTCTCTCTCTCGCTCTCTGCCCTTCCCCCTGCTCTCTCTCATTTTCTAAAAATCTTCACAATAGATTTCTTATTTAAAAAAAAAAAAATTTAAGAGTTTATTTGAGTGAAAATCGATTTGAATCGGCAGCATCCAGTCTAGCAGATAGAAGGGAGTTCTGAGGAGTCGTAAACATGATTTTTAGAGGCAGAAGGAAGCAGGAATCAGAAAAATCAACTGGGCCAAAATTTCGAGTTGGTTATTGCAGATTTACTTCCTTCAGGGAACGTGTGGGGTTTAGGGGGCAGAGTACATCACTAGTATTGATTATGTGATTCCTGATTGACTGGTTTAAGGTTCCGTTTCTGGGAGGACAGAAACTAAAATTAAGTCTTGGTTTGGTGATGTGGGGGGTTAGCACTGGGCCTCTTGTGTTAAACAGTATCTGAAATTGAAATTCTGCTGAGACTAGGATAATAGAGCGAGAGTAAATATTTTCCTCCCATGAAAACATATTAATTGGTTTTAAACTTCTTGAAAGTAAAAATGTCTTCTTTTTAAACTGCATACTCACTAAATATGGTACATTTATATGTTTAATAAATATTTAGCAAATCCATGTGTCTGTATTTGACAGATAAATTAATTTGTATTTGTCTTATTACTAACAATTTTTTTTTCATGAACAGTATATGTCTTGAACAGATAGTCTTAGTTAATGATTTGATATTGATTTTAGTAAATCCCCAATTATAGTCTTAAAATTATTCATGACTAATCCATATGGTTCGTTTTGTCACACAAATGAAAGGCAACATCCACCACCTGGAGGGAATGGCCAGAGACTAAAAGAGTAAATGGCCAATCCCATTTATTCTGCCCTTAGGTGTTTCAAACCTGGACAGGAGCATCACATAGGACCTTGGATGGAATAAAAACACTTTTACCTCTGCAGCTTTTTTCTAAGATGTGGTTATTTACTGATGGTAAGCATGTAAGACCTGAGTTCATTTCAAAAATTGAAAAGAAAAAACAATTCACAATTTCCAAAGCAACAACTCTTTAATCTTCTATGTGCATAATAATAGCTGGAAAGATTTATTTATTTCTCTCTCTGGCTTTAGACCTGTTTTAATAAATGTGGGAAATTACATGAAAAATTGTAGATCTAATGCCTGCCCTGGAGAAGCTTGTAATCTGAAAGTAGAAGGAAAGTTAACAAAAATGAAAGATACATGGAGGCAAAACCAGTTTATACTTTCCTATTTTTAGAGGCTGCAGGGAGAGCAGAAATTTTCATTATATCTTGCAGTCATAACTTTTGGAAAAAAAAGTTCAATGCTTTTTATATGTTGCCTGCTTGGTAAATTCTATGATATGAGCAGTAAAGAATGTATTTATGAAGTGAATCACAAAGAACTAACAAGTTTAGAGTAGATTTTTGTTGAGATTTCCAAAAGGAAAAGAAAAGAGACAGACACAAACATTACTTTGGTATATTTTTGAGAAGCAGGAAATGTACAAGTATTGTTCCCTTGGCAACCTTTGTGTAGCATGGACAGCAGTTTCTCCTGTTTTCATATTGCAATCAAGAACTGGATTGTTTTGTTAATGTGATTATTTTGCATTTCTTCTCTTTTTTTTCCTTTCCCTTGTGCTTATTTTACATCAAGATCTAAAATCTGGTTGTTGTTCTTAATTTGTCAGAAGTGCAAATTCTTGAAAGCAAAGTAAGAACTGAAGCAAAATGAAAAGGAAGTTATAAATATTTAAATTCTAGAAAGTGAAATGTGTGTTTGCAAAATCAAATTTTCAGAGGGAGCCTAAAGAGGAATTTCTGAGTAATAACAAGAACATTATCCAAATCCTATTATCTAAAAAGGTAGTTAAAATTATAGGCAGCCTAACTATTGGCACATAAACTAAACTGCAAGTAAGCAGAGTCATGTCTGGTTATAAGATTAAAAAATGCAGTCACCGTGCTTTTGTTGTCAGTAATATCACACAATTAGTCTAATTGATGTTTCTTCCAATGGACTAAAAGTGAAAGTTTACCCACTAAGCTCTTCTTGGCTTTTCTTGCCTCCCTTTGAACTTTTACCTGGGTTCTGGTTATGACCTTTCTAGTACCTTTGGATCCCATGATTCTTTAATGTCCCATAATTCACAGTTTAGTTAAGCTTACCACTTTTGTTTTGTTTTGCTTTGCTTTGTTTTCTTTTAACAAAGATCTTGTTCTGCTAAGCACTGCTGGAGAAATTCAGGAGAGCTTGCCAATTGAGTTCTGTGCAATTAGGCCCTCCATGCCCTTATGCTACCCTTTATTCACCATTAACTAACTTCCTAAAGCATTTGCTTCAGCAGTTATTCTAATCCGTTTTCAGTTTCCTCTGGCCTCTAACCACACTATTGTCTTCTTCAGTCCAAGTGAAGACTTTTCTTTTCACTTGGTTGATAAGACAGACCATAAGGAGTTACTTTCTAATCCCATCCTCCTTATCTAAAAATTCTCTGTGAACTTTTAGCAGATGGTCCCAGCATGGGGCAGGGGACGGGGTAGTGAGCATTCTCTAAGTAGGTTGGATAATTCTAGGAGGAGGGTTAATAAAGAGATTCTTTACAAATGTGGGGGCTGTGTAGTTCCTTAGGGCTAGGAACTTTTAGGACCAGAGGGACAAACAGAACAGTTACTGAGTTTTAAAAAGAGGGGATCCTATAGATTTGGCCACCATGAGTGGAGCAGTGACCTTCACTCAAGGGGTACAGCCAGCTCAATGTGACTCTTGAGAGAGCCAGAACCTGACTTCTGTCTCCTCCCTTCCTCTGATCTTTTGCCTATTCCTTCTATTGTCTGCTAATGACATCCATGGATCAGCTTGTCAGCACAGACAGCAGGATGGAATTTGGAGGGAAAATGGAAATTATCTAGCAGAGACCTCAACAAATGTTTTTGCTGTGTCTATTATACATTAAAAAATCATTTTAGATTTTATACAAGATAAAGAATTGGTCCTGGGGGCACCTGGGTGGCTCAGTGGGTTAAGCCGCTGCCTTCGGCTCAGGTCATGATCTCAGGGTCCTGGGATCGAGTCCCACGTCGGGCTCTCTGCTCAGCGGGGAGCCTGCTTCCCTTCCTCTCTCTCTGCCTGCCTCTCTGCCTACTTGTGATCTCTCTCTGTCAAATAAATAAATAAAATCTTAAAAAAAAAAAAAAGAATTGGTCCTGCCCACAACTTTTACAGAAGTTTAGAGCCTAGAAGTTAAGATGTATATACCTTTCAGTATATAAGCCATGGGTATAAGGCATGTAAACAAACGTGTAAAAGTAAAATTCAAGACAAAGGTAAGTGTTATACAGTAGCTACATATAAAATGCTGTGGCAGTTGAGGTAGGTGAGAGATTCCTGTTAAATAGGAAAAACAGCAATATTTTCATGTGAGTGGGACCTATAAATGTGAGGAGAATTTACATGTATGGAGATAGAGATATCAAGGAAGGCATATGGGTTAAAGCAGTGATACATGAACACAGAGTATATAATAGGCAAGAAAGTCGTGATGTTGGGCAGGCTGCAGAAGCAGTTTTGTGTATGGTTAAGCACTCATGTGAATGAATGCTATCTTTCTGGTGCTTGCTATATGACACCATCACACTAAGGAGTTAACATTCGTTATACTTTCTGTGCAACAGGTGCATGAAACAGATGCTATTATCCCCATTTTCTAGGAGAGGAAACTGACTTATAGGGCAAAGTTGAATAATTTCACCAAAGTCACATGGACAAAAGGTGGCTATTTGTGAAGGTTCATTGAGAGAACAGCATGTGTTTAAGGCAAACCCAGCAGCTGACACATAGCAGATGTACAGTATATACTAGTGAGCATTTGCCACATGAACCGTCTTGACTTTGACAGCAGTGTTGGAGGAAGTCGAAAGAGAGCAGAGCAAGAAGGGGATATTGGGGTATTAATTGGGATAGTGATGGCAGAAATAGATAAAACTGGGTGGGTTTGGGAAATACTGCCATCAGGTTCATATAACATGCAACTGGGAAGAAGGTGGGGAATTAGAAAACAAGAGTGGGAGATAAGAAACTTCCTCAAACTGTTTTTTGCTTCCTTCTGTTCACTTTCTCTACAGGCACCTTTCTGATCTCTCTAGTCATCCACATGGGGCCTTTCCTCTCTTAGTTCTTTCTTGTTCCCCTCTGGTAAAAAAGATAATTACAAACTTTTTTTTTTTTTAATTACATTAACTGATATCTCTTAGAGTCTCAATTCAAACTCTCATTGTTAGAATTTACTGAGAATATTGTTATAATCTCCTAAGTGTTTTCCTTACCTCCTATTTCTCTTCTGAAAATGTATCAACTCAACTCTATTCAGATTTTGAAAACATAATCCTTTTCTTTTCCCACTGAAAAGTTTCAGTGGCTCTTAGTTAGCTGAAGAATAGGTCAATAACATACGAAATGAAGTATCATGCTACAATTAAAAAAAAAAAAAAGATGAAATAGAGGGTGCCTGGGTGGCCCAGTCAAGTACCTGACTCTTGGTTTCAGAGTATCTTGATGGATGCTCAGTCAGGTATCCGACTCTTGGTTTCAGCTCAGGTCATGATCTCAGAGTCGTGAAATGAAGCCTGGTGTCCGGATCTATGCTGAGCATGGAACCTGCTTAAGATTGTCTCTCCTCTCTCTCCCTCTTCCTCTGCCCCTCTTCTCCCTCTCTCTCTCCCCCGTTCAAAACAAACAAAGACAAAAAAAAAAAAGAAAAGAAAAGAAAAGAAAAAGAAAGATGAGATAGATCTCTGTAAAAGATGTCTACAAAAAACAGAATTGTAAAATTATATGTGTAATGGCAACCTATTTTTACATTGAAATAATTTATAGTGCTTATTCTGTATCCTTGTGTGTATTTATGTATAAAAACTGGAAGATTAAATATGACTTATTGCTTCTTTCAAGTGGTATTGGGGAAGAGGTTTTTACTTTATGTACTTTTTGGGTTTTAAAAAATCTTTTACAACAAACTTTGTATTATTTCTGTAATTAAAGTTTAAAAGATGTATGAAACACAACCCTTCTGTTTGGAATTTAAAGCCCTTCACATTCTGAGCTTGACTTATTTTAACTGTCCATCCTAACCTCTCCCTATGCCTCAGATGTCTTATTCCCTAATTAGCAAATACGTGGACTGTGGGCTGCCATTCCAACCTTCTTCACTCATAGCAATTTTGGCTAATTGCTTGTGGCAGTTTTTCCTATTGAGCCTGGATATAGTTATATAATCTTTTATAACTTCAGACATGTACTACAAATTGGTTATAGGAGATGGAAATTTTTCTAACTCAGACATATAATCTGATCAGATTGAATTCTTCAGTCTTTCCGGACCACATTCTGTTCTTTTTTAACTCAAGGCCTTTGCTACTGTGATGTCTTCTAAGGGGTAGACACTACTCCCTGTCTCTGTTGGACTCGATACTGAAGTCTGCTCTCTACGAGGCCTGTCTATTTTCCACATTGGACCTAAGGTCTTCTTAACTTCTTTGTAGACATTTTTTGATAATTTTATAAGTACATTCACATTTTTGCTTTATTATAGACCTTGTGGTATAAATTTCAAGAATTAATCATACTTGTTATTCATTTTTTATACATTGATTACAGTGAGTGATGAGTCAACAGTTGTTGAACTAAATATATTTGGCTTTGGTGTAGAAATGCTGAGAAAAAGGTTAATATCTAGATCCTTTTTTTTTTTTTAAGATTTTAGTTATTTATTTGACAGAGATCACAGGTAGGCAGAGGCAGGCAGAGAGAGAGAGGAGGAAGCAGGCTCCCTGCTGTGCAGAGGGCCTGATGTGGGGCTCCATCCCAGGACCCTGGGAATATGACCTGAGCCGAAGGCAGAGGCTTTAACCCACTGAGCCACACAGGCACTCCTAATATCTAGATCTTAAAACAAACGTGCTTGTCCTCAATATTTAAAACAAAACTTACGTAACCTATGTTTGATAATCAATATCTAGATATATCAAATCACTGCTATGTTGAGCTCTTCCATATTTCTTTCTAGAGAAGTGGGAAACTAAAGATTCTTTAGAAATTTGCTTTTGAACTTCCCATGGTTATCTTTTACTGAAGAAAGGACACATTTATTATTAAAAAGAGCCATGGATTTTAGCAAATTTACAGCCTTTTAAGAAATATCACAGTTCCAAAAAAAGAAAGAAAGAAAGAAAGAAAGAAATCACAGCTCCATACAAACCCCTTAACACAGAAGGAACTGACATGATCTAGGGAAAGGATGAAGAGGAATATGTTTTTATTTCTGAAAATTCACATAGGATTGTAAATAATTACATTTTGGTGACACTGTGATAGTGAATGTATGAATACTATAAATTAAGGATTATATGCAAATTATGTGCATTAAAATAATATGGACAAAAATTTTTATGAAGAATTTCAGTCTCACATGTCGCTTCCTCTGGAGAGCATTTTTCAGTTTCCTTTGGACAAAACTGTTCCTGGGTATGCTTGTGGTACTTTGTTTAGTCGTGTATATAGAAATTATTGTCCTGTTCTTTACAATTTTGGTTATTTTCTATGGAGGAAAAAACAAACGAAGGGTTTTGGAGGGGAGAGGGTTGGGGGTTGGGAGGGCCTGGTGGTAGGTATTAAGGAGGACACATATTGCATGGAGCACTGGGTGCGGTACATAAGCAATGAATCTTGGAACACTGAAAAAATAAAATTAAATTAAAAAAATTAAAAATTATGGGGCGCCTGGGTGGCTCAGTGGGTTAAAGCCTCTGCCTTCAGCTCAGGTCATGATCTGGGGTCCTGGGATAGAGCCCCGCATCGGGCTCTCTGCCCAGCAGGGAGCCTGCTTCCTCCTCTCTGCCTGCCTCTCTGCCCACTTGTGATCTCCGTCTGTCAAATAAATAAATAAAATCTTAAAAAAAATTAAAGAGTAATAATGAGAAAAGAAAAAAAAAACAAACATATCAACCACTAGAATGTACTTGTTTTATTAGGTAAACTCTAAGGTGTTTTTCAACACACATTTTTTTATTTTATAACACATATTCAAAATGGTGTGCAACTGGAGATGGAAAGAATTTGTGTCCTTTGTTGTAATCAGTCACTCCTGAAGATAAATTTTTAATATTGTATGTTTTGTATAAATAGAATAATACTGAATAATTCTATGTGACTTGCTTTTTCTACTAATATTCATATTGTTTCATATATTTTTAATTAATTCATTTTACTGCCATTGTCATTTATAATGCCTTCATCCAAGTTGTCTTTTTCAAAACTTTATTTATATTATAGTTTAATGAACCAGAATTCATAGTTTATCACTCATTTTTTGAGGCTTGCCTTTTTTTTTTGTATGTTGTTAAAGATATCTTTCCATTCCCCGATGTCAGTACGATATTCTTCTACTTATCTCCTAAAATATTATATTTTTGCACTTCACAGTGAAATATTTATTCACTAGGAGTTGATTTTTTTTTAAGATTTTTATTTATTTATTTGTCAGAGGGAGAGAGAGCATAAGCAGGGGGAGCAGCAGGCAGAGCAGGCAGAGGGAGAAGCAGGATCCCCACTGAGTAAGGAGCCTAATATGGGATTCCAACCTAGGACCCTGGGATCATGACCTGAGCCAAAGGCAGATGGTTAACCAACTGAGCCACCCAGGTGTCCTAGGAGTTGATTTTTGAAGATCATGTGATAGTACCACTTTGCTACCAGATAGTTTTGTATTTTCCATCATTCCTCAGTGATCTTCATAGTATTGAGTCCTTAACTCATAAGCATGACTTATTTCAATATTTACTTAGGTAGTTTTATATTTCCAACAAAATTTTATATATTTTCCTTATAACAATTTTTATACATTCCTAGGTACTTTCTTTGTTGTACTGTTGAAAATACTTTTTACCCTTTGATAAATATTTGTTGATGGTGTATAAAATTGCATTTAATTTCTATATCTAGAATATTTGCTGAGCTCTCCATTCTTATCATTTAACTGTACATTCATCACCTTTTATATAGATAATACCAACTTTGAATAGTAATAGCTTTGTTTCCTTATTTCTAATTATTTCACATTTAATTTACTTTTGATGCCTTATTGTGCTGATTAGGATTTCTAGTACAACACATAGATCAATGGAACAGAATAGAGAACCTGGAAATAGACCCTCAACTCCTGTCAACTAATCTTCAACAAAGTAGGAAAGAATATCCAATGGAAAAAAGATACCGTCAACAAATGTTGTCAGGAAAATTGAACAGCCACATGTAGAAGAATGAAACTGGACCATTTTTCTTATATCATACACAAAGATAAACTCAAAATGAATGAAAGACCTCAATGTGAGAAAGGAATCCATCAAAATCCTAGAGGAGAACATGGGCAGCAACCTCTGTGACCTTGGCCACAGCAGCTTCTTGTAGACACATCTCCAAAGGCAAGGGAAACAAAGGGAAAAATGAACAATTGGGACTTCATCAAGATGAAAACCTTCTGCAGAGCAAAGGAAACAGTCAACAAAACTAAAAGGCAACTTACAGAATAGGAGAAGATATTTGAAAATGACATAACATACAAAGGGCTAGTATCAAAGGTCTATAAAGAACTTATTAAACTCAACACCCAAAAAACAAATAATCCCGTAAAGAAATGGGCAGAAGACACAAACAGACATTTCTCCAAAAAAGGCATACAAATGGCCAATAGACACATGAAAAAATACTCCACATCACTTGGCGTCAGGGAAATACAAATCAAAACCACAATGAAATACCATCTCACACCAGTCAGAAAGGCTAAAATTAACAAGTCAGTCTAATGGCTAAAATTAACAAGTGTTTGTGAGAATGTGGAGAAAGAGGAACCCTCTTACACTCTTTTTGGGAATGCAAGTTGGGGCAGCCACTCTGGAAAACAGTATGGAGGTTCCTCAAGAAGTTAGAAATAGAGCTACCCTATGTCCCATCAATTGTACTACTAGGTATTTACCCCAAAGATACAAATGTAATGATCCAAAGGGGTATCTGCACCCCAATGTTTATAGCAGCAGTGTTCATAATAGCCAAACCTTGGAAAGAGCCAAGATGTCCATTAACAGATGAATGGGTAAAGATGTGATATAAATATATACAATGGAATATTACTCAGCATACACACACACACACACACACACACACACACACACACACACAATGGAATATTACTCATCCACCAGAAAGGATGAAATCTTACCATTTACATCAACATGGATGGAACTGGAAGGTATTATGCTGAGTGAAATAATTCAATCAGAGAAAGACAATTATAATATGGTTTCACTCACATGAGGAGTATAAGAAACATCCCAGAGGATCATAGGAGAAGGGAAGGAGAACGGAATGGGAAGAATCAGAGAGAGATACAACCATGAGAGACTCTTAACTATGGGAAAGAAACTAAGGATTGCTGGAGGGGAGGTAGGTGGGGAGATGGGTGACTGGGTGATGGGCATTAAGGAGGACACGTGATGTGGGGTTCCTGGGTGGCTCATTTGGTTAAGTGTCTGCCTTCAGCTCAGGTCATGATCCCAGGGTTGTGGGGTCAAGCCTGCGTTTGACTCCCTACTGAGTGAGGAGCCTGCTTGTCCCTCCCACTCTGCCCCTCCCCACCCCCCTTGCACTTTCTCTGTGTGTGTCTCTCTCTTTCAACTAAATAAATAAAATCTTAAAAAAAGGAAGCACCCGATGTGATGAACACTGGTTGTTGTACATAACTGATGAGTTACTGAACTCTGCCTCTGAAACTAATGATGTACTATATGTTGATTAATTCAATTTAAATTTTAAAAGAGGGACTTGTAGTAGAATATCAATAGAAGTGATAATGGGGAGCAATTTTTTTGAAATATAGAAATGCATTCAACTGTTGTCATTTTCAAGGGTGGGTCAAGGAATGTGATTAATCAGGTTAAAAAATTTCTGTTTCTATTTCTAATTTTCTAGCTCTTTTATCTCAACTATGAAGAGATGTTGAATTTTATCTATCAAGATCCTATATTTTTTAATCTTTAGTGTGGTGAATTAACTAAATTTATTTTCTAATATTAAAGTTTTTGCATTCCTAGGCTAAACCAAATGTAGTCCTTCTGTATTAGTTTTTATACACATTGATGGATTTAATTCTGTTACATTTAGGACTTTTGAATCTATGTTCCTGAGATTGTCCTATAATTTATTTTTAAATAATATTGTCATATTTTATTTTTCTAACTTCATATATTGAGTTGAAGTTTATTTCTTTTCTCTCTCATTTCTTGGAAATTTTGGTTTTTGCTCCCTTAATACTTAAAGAAGCTGCCATAAACAAGCACATACTTATTTTTTTTTTTTAATTTTGGTAAAGATTTATTTAATGGATAGAAGAAACCACATGTTCAGGATTTTTTTCTTAATTTAGTTCTGGTGTGTGATATTTTCCTCAGAAATTGCCTATTGCATATAATTTTTCAAATATTACTCCTTTTTTCATATTATTTACTTGAGCCTTTTTTCATTTTTTCTTGATTAGTCTCACTAGAGTATTGTTAATTTTATTAGCCTTAATTTTTGGCATTCTTGCTCTTATTTTATTTTTGTTTTTTGTTTCGCTATTCACTATTTCACTATATTCACTATATTTTCACTATATTCACTGTATATATTACTTATTTCCTTCAAATCTTTTTGGATTTATTTTATTTTTCTATTACTTCTGAAATTAGAAGCTTAGCTAGTTAATTTGGATTTTTTTCTTCTCTACTAATATTGTCATTTTGAAGCTGTATAATTTCCTTTAAGAACTGCTTTAGCTATAGGCTATGATTTTGATATGTATTTTTTCATGATCATTTAATTTTATGTATTTTCTAATTTTCACTGAGTCTTTCACTGACCCATGAGTTATATAGAAGTTTCTTAATTTCCAAACACATGGGGTTTTTCTAATCAGCTTTTGAACATTGATTTCTAATTTAATTGCATTGCAGACAGAGGAAATGTTTTTTTTTTTTTTATTTCTATCTTTTGACATTTACTAAGATAAGTTTTATGGGCCAGTATGTAGATAATATTTAGAAATGTTCCGAGTTTGCAGGAAAATATTGTATATTCTACAGTTGTTTGCATTTATGTTTTTATAATAGCAGATGGTTTTTATGCCATTATATATTTTATATTCTTTTTTATTGTTATTGTTAGGTCTGTCTATTACTCAGGGAGGTATACTGAAGTCTCTCACCATGATGGTAAACTTGACCATTTCTCTTTGTAGCTCTGTCAAAATGTATATATAGCTACATTGCCAAGAAGACACAAGTTTATTGCTTATAGCTTCTGGTAAAAATCTTTTATCATCTGCCACTAGAAAATATGCTGTGTAAGAGTAGGGCTTATTTTTTTCTCTTTTATTTACTTACATGTCCTATTGTGTCTGAATTATACCACTGGTGCTATCATATAGTGCATCATTCAGAAATGGCCAAACTGATACACTGATAAAATCTGTTGAAAGCACAAGTGAAGGACTAGCTCAGTAAAAGGTACCTAGTGAAGACGGGATGTCATGCTGCCAGCACACACTGCAGACAATAAACACAATGCTGTGTTCCTAGCATATGCTGCATGGTTTTGGGAAACAAGGGATGGAATTCAGAATGGCCTCCTGTACCATCAGTCCCAGGGGCCCAATTCAGAGAACTTGTATTTCCCACCCCACAAATCTGGGCTTTGCATGTTTAAAGGTATTGGTTCCCAAAGCAAGATGGATTCCTCCTGCCTATGCACCTTGAACATCTTGGTTAGGTAAATCCGAAGATAAAAAGGAGGGGGAGACGAACCATGAGAGATGGTGGACTCTGAGAAACAAACTCAGAGTTTTGGAGGGGAGGCGGGTGGGGGTTGGTGGTGGTGGGTATGGCATATATTGCATGGAACGCTGGGTGTGGTACATAAACAGTGACTCTTGGAACACTGAAAAAATAAAGTTAAAAAGAAAAAGGAGTAACATTCTGGTGGGGGAGTCTGATCCTCATAACTAGGAGTTAGAGGCTGCTGCTACACAGTTTGGGCAGGGGAGGTATAGGTGGCACTCAGGTCACCCAGAGTGCATTTCTTGGTGTTTTCTTGCCCAATTTTTATGGTAAATTGTTGTGGCAGTAGCCACAATCTGAGAAGGGTATGATGACCAGGGGCTCAGCCTCCTTAGAGATCAGCAGAATTGCTAGCTCAAATGGAATCTCAGATGGATGGATAGCAGGAAAAATAAGTACCAGCTGCAAGGAGAAGGACTTTTCTAAGTTTCCCCTGTGAAGGGATCCACCAGAATCCTCTAGGAGCTGCTCCCAGAAATTAAACGGAAGAGTGGATCTGAGCAGTCCACAAACTAAACTATAGAGGACACTATGCTATGCCACCCAACTCCCTCTTTCAGGATCAAAAGATCTATTTCCTCTCTTGCTGAGAGTGTTACTGGCCAACAGTCTTCATTTCAGCAGTTTCTTGACTGAAGAGAGCCATCTTTCTCAACATCATGCTCCCTTGCTCAGGTCTGTGATGTGCATCCACTGAGACTGCCTGCATCAATAAATGATTGATGACCCTTATCTCCAGCTTCAGAACTCCCTGGGGGGGAATTGATTGTGACTGGATCATAGCCCAGTTTCTTCTTTGCTCAATTTTGCCTCTTCCCTCTCCCCACAGATTTTAACCCCCAGACAACTCCTTTATGAACTACCAGGCGGTAATGTCCATTTCGGAGTCTGCTTCCTAGGGTAATTGACCTGGAGCAGATACAACTTTTTCAGTATTTGCAGTGTCATAGGACACACCTATAAAGGTCTTTTGGAATTAGAGAACCCATTGCTTAACATTTCAATTTCTTTAGTGGTTATATCTTTTAATAGAGGTTTAAAATTATAACCAAGTTTTATAAGTCAAAGTCTTATACATTTTTCGTGTGTTAAAATCTTAAAATCTTTAGATTTACTTTTAGTGGGACCTTTTATTATCATAATATAAGATGTAGTAGCAGATTATTCCTTGTAGACAAGAAGTCTAAAGTTAATTTTGCATCTTGCAACATCTTGCATCATACATACATGTTGTAGTTTGTTTAGTTGTAATCATGGTTGATAATTTTGAGTTTCCTACGTTGGTAGTAAGTGTAATATTTGCCAATAATAACAGTTTAATCTCCTTTTTTTCCCTTCCTGATCACTCCTACTTTATCTCATGTTATAGCAATGACTAAGACCTCATTGCTGTTTTGAACAATAGTAGTGTTATGGTCTTTTCTCCATACTAAAAGGAATGCTTTTTAATATTTCTTTACCAGTAGTAATAATAATAATAATGATGATGATGAGTGGCTGAATGCTTATATAATACCACCTTTAGCAAGGTAGGCAAATTTCCTTCTATTCCTTTTCTTCCAAGAGTTTTCTTTTTTTTATTATAAATAGATATTAATTTAATTTTTTGTATACATTAAGATAATTGTGTGATTTTTCTTACATAGTTTATTACAATAGTAATGTTAAGTTCTTTTATTCCTAGGATAAAAAATATTTGATCATAATGTATTTTTTTTAAAGATTTTATTTATTTATTTGTCAGAGAGAGAGAGGGAGAGAGAGCAAGCACAAGCAGACAGAATGGCAGGCAGAGGCAGAGGGAGAAGCAGGCTCCCTGATGAGCAAGGAGCCTGATGTGGGACTCGATCCCAGGACGCTGGGATCATGACCTGAGCCGAAGGCAGCTGCTTAACCAACTGAGCCACCCAGGCATCCCCATAATGTATTTTTTAAAAGCATGTTGTTGGGTTCAGTTTAGTTTTTTGCATTTCTGTTATGAATTAAATGAGCCTATAATTTTCCTTTTTTTTTATTGCTGTCCTTTTTCTGGTATCAATGATTATTGGACTTATAAAGTTAATCAGTTAATTTTCATTCTTTTTATTTGCTAGAAGAAACATGTTTCAGACAGAGATCATTTCTTTAAGGTTTGGAATAATGGTTTCATAAAAATATCTATGATAGGGGCACCTGGGTGGCTTAGTGGGTTAAGGCCTCTGTCTTCGTCTCAGGTCATGATCTCAGGGTCCTGGGATCGAGTCCCACATCAGGTTCTGCTCAGCAGGGACCCTGCTTCCCCCTCTCTCTCTGCCTGCCTCTCTATCTACTTGTGATCTCTCTCTGTCAAATAAATAAATAAATAATCTTAAAAAAAATCTGTGATAGTTTTTTTGAAAAGACAGTATTGATTACCAGTTTAATTTTTAATGGTTATTGATGTATTTGAGCTTTCTATTTGGTCTTGTACATGTTTGGCATTTTGTGATTTTTCTTTCCATTACTCATTCTAATTGTAGTTGTTTGTGATGTTATTTTATTATTATAAATATATTTGTTAATTAAAAATTCTGATTTTTTTAGTCACAAATTTACTTTTTAAAGAAATTAACTTCCCATGTTTTATCAGTTATATGAATATTTACAAAGCATTAGATTTTAGTTTTTAAAATCTTTTCTATTGTTCTTTTATTCTGTTTCATTATATTTTGCTTTTTATTTTCTTAGACATTCAGTTTTGTTTTTCTTTTTCTTTTTTTTTTTTTAAGATTTTATTTATTCATGTGGCGCCTGCGTGGCTCAGTGGGTTAAAGCCTCTGCCTTTGGCTCAGGTCATGATCTCAGGGTCCTGGGATCCAGCCCCGCATTGGGCTCTCTGCTCAGCAGGGACCCTGCCTCCCTCTCTCTCTCTACCTGCCTCTCTGCTTCCTTGTGATCCCTGACTGTCAAATAAATAAAATCTTAAAAAAAAAAAAAAGACAGCGAGAGAGGGAACACAAGCAAGGGGAGTGGGAGAGGGAGAAGCAGGCTTCCCATGACCAGGGAGTCCGATGGGGGGGGCTTGATCCCAGGACCCTGGGATCAAGACCTGAGCTGAAGGCAGCTGCTTAACCAGCTGAACCACCCAGGGACTCCATAGTTTTGTTTTTCATAGTCTCATCTTTATAATCTTTTTCTGAAGAACTGAATAATTCTTGATTACTTTCTATGCATAAAATATGTGTTTAAATAAAAAAATCTGTGTTTAGAATCTTGAGACCGTGCCCTGGTATCAATGTTGATGCTATTTTTTTACTGTTGTAATGGGATGTGATTGATCAATGAATGTCTCTCTTTTAGGGAAAATGAACTAATCTTGCTATTTGGAAACCAACTAATAGTTGACTGGTTCTCATCAGTATGATCCCATTGTCCATCCCATGTCAATCACTGACTATTGATTAAGTGAGAAGACTGTTTAGAGGAGTCAATCACCAGTATGAGCTATGTATTTTCCTATCAGTCTTTAAATTGAGTAAATAAACTTTGTTAAATAAGCTCTATTGACTGCATGCATATTTCTCTTTTACCCAGCTAGTGAAAAACCACATTAAATGAGCAAATCAGCATGCAATGTTATATTAAGACCAACAAGTGCAGGCATATAGCTTTACATAAATTTGATCTCTTCTAGCAGAGTTTCATTATTTCTGTACTCTGATATCTGAGTTGAAGATCCTGCTATCTTTTATTGGCTTTGCTTACTTGTAAAGGAATTCTTAATGTATAGTATGTCTCTGTAGCATGATGCCAGGGATAAATAGTCACATATTCTTTACCAGCATGTCTGCATAAAAACCTTTTGACTTCCAAATAAGATTCTGACCAGACAGACTACTTTTTAGAACACTCAGAAGGCTGAATATGTTTGGAGTATTAAGTTCAGTATTGATGGATGGTAGTTGTTTAGAGAATTAATAATAGGAATATGATTATGGAGATGGTGAATAGTTAGGATCAGAACATTTGTCTTTTATTTAGAATACATGAGCTTATTTACATTTGAAAAAAGTATAGAGATTTGGATTCTATATTTCTACTTACGGTATTCTTTTTTTTTTTTTTTTTTAAGATTTAATTTACTTGAGAGAGAGACAGAAAGAGAGAGTACAAGCAAGGGGAGGGGCAGAGGGCAAGGGACAAGCAGATTCCCTGCTGAGTGAGGAGCCAAGCATGGGACTCAATCCCAGGACTCTGAGATCATGACCTGAGCTAAAGTCAGTTGCTTAACTGACTGAGCCACGCAAGTGCTCCATGGCATTCCTTCTGTTAACATCATATTTTTTAATATCTTTGTTTAATAAAATTCTATTTAACCTTAATGGGTAGGAGTTTGGTAGGAGTTTTACCTAGTACTCATTTTTATTATGTATGCAAAAAATTGTCTATTTAATTGAGAAACAGAAATATACTAGGTAAAATTAAGTTTTGCTGTGAGTGGGTGAAAATTCAAAATAATCATGTGTGAACAAGCCAAAAATTTGTTTGTCTATCATATACAAGTCTGGATACTTGGCTAAGAATTAATATAGAGACTCTACAATCAAGGACCCTGGCTTCTTCTGTCTATTTTTGCTCTTCTGCCTATTTTTGCTCCGCTGTCCTCAACATGAGTTTCCATCTCACATAATTGTCTGGTCTAGTTTCATTCATAACATCCTAATTACAGCAAGTATGAAAGAGAAAGGAAAGAAAAAGGAGAAACTTATATCCTTCAAGGATACTTTGCAGAAGCTACACACCTCTCTTCCCCTTACCTTGCCCAGGCAAAAATGTACTTATCTGTCATCCTGGCACAAAGGAAGATTAGTCTTTATTCTAAATGTCTTCAGCTAGAGATGGGGAAAGGAGGATGCACATTGGGGACAAATAGCCTTCTTTGACACGATAAATACCCTTCAAGGCCATATATATGGATTAGTTTTCTATTGCTCCTATAACAAATTACCATAAAATTTGTGGCTCAAAACAACACAAATTTATTATCGTACAGTTCTGAAGGCCAGCAGTCCAAAATGGGTTACATGAGGCTGAAATCAAGGTGTTAGCAGGGCCAGGTTCCCTCTAGAGGCTTTAAATAAGAGTCTATTTATTTGCTCACAGTACCCTTCCAGGAAGCAATCACATCATCCTGAACTCTGCATCTGTCATCACCTGGCTTCCTTTCTGGCTCTGACTCTACTGCCTCCCTTGCCCACAAAGATATAATCCATGATAATCTCCCCATTTCAAGATTCTTAATTTTAATCACATCTGTAAAATGCCTTTTGCTATTTATTTCTTTTTATTTATTTATTATTATTTTTTAAAAAGATTTTATTTATTTATTTGACAGACAGAGATCATAAGTAGGCAGAGAAGCAGGCAGAGAGAGAGGAGGAAGCAGGGTCTCTGCTGAGCAGAGAGCCTGATGTGGGTCTAGATCCCAGGACTCTGAGATCATGACCTGAGCCGAAGGCAGAGGCTTTAACCCACTGAGCCACCCAGGTGCCCCCCTTTTGCTATTTAAAGTAACAATACATTCATAAGTTCTTAGGGCATCTTTTGGGGTCATTATTCAGCCTACTGTGATATAAAAATCTAGAAAAAAATAAAGTATTTTATAATTTACTTAATGTTTTCAGTTACGTTTTCACATTTCATTTTCAAAAAAAGTGAATTACGCAGGGCAAGCTTGTGACCCCCATTTAAGAATTACTTTGAGGAGCGCCTGGGTGGCATAGCTCTTCAGTTAAAATTTTCTAGAGGTAGAATTGCCTCCTGCTTTGTGTTCTTGGAGATACCTTATTATTTCTTTAGTGGGCTTGAAAAAAGGAGCCATATTTTATGATCTTTGCCCTCCCCTCATCTAACAGTATGATGCACAGTTTTATGTTTCAGCTTGGCTAGGCTATCGCCCACAGTTTCTGATCAAACACTAATCTATATAATTCTGTGGAAATGTTTTGTAGATGTGATTAAAGCCCATAATCAGTTGAGTTGAGGTAAGAAAGGAAGAGCATCCTAAATAATGTGAGTGATCCTGATTTAACGCATTGACAGGCCTTAACAGCCTCAGTGAAGAACTGAGGCTGCCCCAAAGAAATTGTGCTTGTGGATGTCAGTTTTACCACTTGCTGAGGGGGCCATCCTGTTCTTCAGATTTCAGACTTGTTTTGCAGGCCTACACAATCACATAAGTCATTTTCTTGCAATAAATCTCTGAATATATGTTGGCCCCTGGATCTGTTTCTCAGTTTGAATCATGCTGGATACACATAGGTAACCTGCATATTCTGTGTCCTCAGTTAATGTTTTTGTTGGTCCAAAGTAAATATGAGGATTTGGGTGTTATTTGGTACTACATATTAAAGTTACAGTGAACAAACCTCAATAACTCTGAATAATTTTATAACAACTTACCACTCCAAAAAGATTGGACTTTTGGGCATGGTCTTAAAGATCTTAAACGTATTTCTTTCATCAAAAGCTACATGAGTATTGTAATTGTTTCGAATATGACTCAGTGTTTTATCTTTGAGGATAACAACTTTACTTTCTAGGTTAGTGCCAACATTCCAGGAGTTGCTATAATTGTGGTGTGTGAGTTCTCATCTACCCATTTCACAAATAGATGTTTATTGCCTATATTCTAAAACTATGAAACCACAATAGTGAACAGACAGACACTGATTCCAACCCCCTAACCCCATGCTTATAGCAGTGTGGATATAGAAATAAACAGGCAGGTGTTTTCCTAATTATTTTAAGAGTAATCAGAGAGAGCCAAGATGTCATGATGAGTACAGCATTCTCCTGAATCCATAGCTGAACACTCAAAGGGCCTTTTTTCTTTCTTTCTTTTTCTTTTTTCTCTTTCTCTTTTTCTTTTGTTTTAGTCTTCTTTCCTGATGGGAGACAGATAGAAGCTGATAAGAAAAGACACTTTCCTTTTTTCCACTTCTGCTATGGAAGAAGTGTTATGTTTCTTCCATAAGAGAGAGTCAAAAGAAGCTGGAAGACCTCTGCACACTAGACCAGGAGATCCCTGGGGTACCAGGCTTCTCTAACAGCAGTAGGGCATTCCTCCTGTCAGTCCATATTGCTGAAATGCAGTAGGCACTGAATATACCGCAAGTACTAAATGTACTACGGTGCTCATAAATCTCGGTTAAGAATGTGGCCTTCAGGACTCAGGTCTTAAGTTTTCTTTTTGCCTTGGTATTGGGGACAAAAGAAAGATTTTTGAATCAGGGTCTTCTTCCCCTAAGAAGATGTTCTCTTAATTCTGTACTTGTAAGATTCCTGATGGCTCCCAATAACTATTGCCCTGCCTCTGTCTTCTATATCTGATTATTCTTCCACTTATTTCTGTGTTCCTATGTTCTTACTCACAGTTCTGTTTATTTTTTACAAAAGTAGAACAACATCCTCTGAATGGTTCTGCCCCTTTAATAATTTATCTCATATCCTACTTTATTTGTATTAGCCTTGTGGTCTTTTAATGAATTAAAAATTTATGATTACTCTAAGAGATAAAACATACTCGGAGAAATCAGCTTTTCACAATCAAATGACCCTGACCAAAGGGGGTGCTCTCCTAGGAAAAGTTGGATGCTATTTTGAAAAGGTTTCTATATGAGATTTTCAAATAGATTTTTTTTGCCATCATTTTTCTTTAATTTTTACTGAATGACTCAGAATTAGACTATTTTCAACATACATAATTACCATGTTATCTGTGGCAATTTGCAGTAAAAATCAGCAAAAATGTTCTTGCTCCCAAAATGGGAACTTTGAGTGGCTTTTCATCCTGTGTGCCTTACAAAGAAAGTTCTCCTAAATTTTCTCCTATATGCCTTGAAATTTTCATTTAAGACTCTTCTGGGTTATGGGACTCAACATTTCCGTTACGAATTCTCAGAGGCAGCTCAATGTCTTCCTTTGCTCCTGGTATAGGAAGTGGACAGTTTGACAGATCGTGACCTAGACTATGAACCATTGACTGACTTATTAATCCATTACATGGAAAAATAAGAGTTGGGGCTAGCTTCATGCTCGCAGCAGACATTTATGAGTTATTGCTTTATATTTTAGGAAGGTTAAAGAAGAAGAATCTAAATGCCCCTTTGGTTAAATTAATAACCTAGCAGGTCTGGTGAGGTATCTGGTTTAGGTAGCAAGGAAGATCTTAGAAAAGCCAAGCTGTCTTGTTGACTAAATTCTTCTTTTCTTTTGAGTAAAACCAAAATGTTAAGATGAAGACATTATGACCTTAATTCAAATATTAAATTTTAACCCTTCCTTCCAAGAAATATTCTTGCCTCTCCTGATAGGAATTTCAGTTTACCTTTCTGGATATCTACAGAGAAATCTTCACAAAGAACTGTACTATTATTGATTACTAACTAGTAATGATTTAGAAACAGCTTCTGTCAAACTCACAGGACTCAGGATGACAGGCTCAGAGAGAAAAGCAGTGTTAAAAGATAAGTCTAAAAATGGCTACCATTTCCATGTACAGGCTAAGGCTAGACTCTATCCATTTAGGAATTTGCAGCCAGGAAGGAAGCAGATTTCTAACAAGAAAATGCAGGTAAACCATGAAAATTGTACTAAATGTTATAACTTTTAAGTAACTCTTTTAAAATTGTAAAATCATTCCATAATTTATGATTCCTTTCACACATCCCCAAAATAACCACTGCTACAGTTACTTGTCTATCTTTTTATAATTTTTTTTCTGCACACATAAAGATAATGTTTATCTTTTCCTTAAAGATATTATAATATATGTAGTATTCCATAAGTAACACTTTTCAGACTTTTTGGTTAGTAATATATGTTGAACATGTTATTTAAATATATACAAATTTACCACTTTCTCCTTAAAGCTGGAGTTGTACTCCATTGTCTCTCATTAGCAAATGATCACATTAACAATAGCCTTAGCAATAATTTAAATTTTTACATGTTTTATGAGAGATCTAGTGTGGGTTTGAGAAGGAAGAAAAATACTGAAAATAGAAAAACCTAAGAGCTTTCAGTAAAAACTAAAAGATTTATTTCATACTTGGAGGGCAGGTTGCTTCTAAAATGGAAGTTTAAAGGAAGCCTTAATAAGGAGACATAATTTATAATGGATCTTGAGGATTGGGTAAGATATTGTCATAAGGAAATGAGAATATCTTTCTAGCCATTAGTAAAAATATAGGGGTAAATAATGAAGGGCAAATTTAATGTAACAGTGTGATGAAGTGTGGCAATGGAGGATAATTAGTGAGCAAAATTAGAAAAGATAATGTTAGAAATTAGATTAATAGACAATAAGATTAGAAATTTAGGCTGGGTTCAGATTGTGCAAGATTTTGATGTTGGGTTGAAGAGTTTGAAATTTACTCTACAGAAAGATGGTTTTCAATGGGGGATGCCTTGTCTCCCCAGAACATATTTGGTAATATATGAAAACATTTTACATTGTAACTTATGGGTGGATGTTGCTAGTACCTGGTGGGTGGAAGCCAGGGATGCTGCCAAACATCCTACTAGACAGAGGATAGCCCCCCTCCACCCCGCCTCCACTGCAGTACTTATTGGGCCTTCAAACGTTAGTCAAGGTTGAGCAACTCCAATGAGACTCTAACTTGTTACATTTTGTACCTCATTAGGAAACAAAAATATATTCACTATACAACTATATATACATATATGTATGTATGTTTAACCATATATCACTACATAAAGATATTGTAAATATTTTAAGTAACTTTATGTATTATTTAGTTTTATTTACTTGTCACATATGACCCGTTTTTTTCTCTCCCTAAAATATTATGAACATTTTATCACATCATTATATATTAACTGTTACTTTGTGCAAGAACAACATGAGTGAATTTTCTTCATTGCTTATAAAATCTTGGTTTAACTCTATGTGACACAGCAACCCAGAAATCTTGTTCTCTGTTAAATTTGATTTTATTTGGTTTTAACCACAACTAAAGCTAAAAATAACACCTCACAAAATAGTGTAGGTATGAATGGGGAAAAGTACCATTTTCTTGACTTATTAAATCATATTTGTTTTTAAATCCTATCCATCAATTTCATAGAGACTTTTGTTGAATTAAGTAGTAAATTTCCATCTTTTTAAATACTAATAATCTATTCTCAGTCTATCGAAGTTTATGTTGTATTCTTATTCTGTTAACAAGTAGTAGTTTTGAGTATAATAAATTTTTGAATTTGGGAAATCTTTTAACACATTATAATATCCTTTTTCTACTTTTTAAAGTTTGTAAATCAAGTTTTTTTTTTCAGCAACAAAATCACATAGGGAAGATGTATTTCCAAATATCCATTTTCTAAATGCCTTTTACATAGCATGAGTTCTTTTGAACAGCAGTTATTTTCTCACTCATTATTAATTCATAATCTTTACCTTGGGGGGATAAATTAAGTATTTATTTTTTCAACATCTGCTGGGCAATATATTTTCTGAAAACCGCTCATCATTACAGAAAGGAATAGTACAATTGGAAACTATTAGTCTTTATGAAAGAAAACTGTATATATCTTCTTAAAATTTTGTGCCTCTTTTATATTTTATATTATTTTATTTTGATGTGAGGAGGGACAGAGGGAGAGAGAATCTCAAGCAGACTCTACACTGAGCATGGGGCCTGACATGGAGCTCCATCTCTAGATTCTGAGATCATGACCTAAGCTGAAATCAAGAGTCAGAAGTTGAACTGACTCAGATGCCCAGGTACCACGTACCTCTTTTAAATGCTCTGCCATGAAATAGCCAACAAACCTTTGTATTGTATATATAATTTGCTCAGACCCTTTTATCTCTTTACAAATTATTTTAAAGATTCTGTTGTTGGTCATTGGAAAAAAAAATGGCTATTTGGTATAAAAACTCATGTACTCTGCCATGTGCTCAAGTAAATGAAGGTGTGAGGTTGTCATGGGACTCTAACACATGGTCTCTCAGGATGGTATTTGGATTTTATGAATAATAGGATTTAATATAAGTAATATTTATTATTTATAAATGCTTTTAGATGAACAGATATCATAGTAGTTTCTTTTTGACCGCCAGTGAATTGTACTGTGCCTTCTTCTTTTGGAGATACCACCAATGAAAGACTGAAAGCCATCTATGTTTTCTGAGTTGGTGAGTGGTATGATTAGTCTGATGCTTTAGGGAGTTAAGGATGGGGCAATATGATAGTGAACATGTATTTATGAAGGCCTCTTTGGGATGGATTTTAGAGAAGACAAAGTAAGGCAGGGAACTGGTTAGGAGACATAAGATAGCATAATCTAGAAAGATTAAGAAATAACCTTTCTTAAGATTAAGATTCATCTTAATTAAGAGTTATAATTTGATAAGTATTATGGAAATTGAATCAATAGTTACATGACAATAGGAGTAAAATGAGTGGGAAGAACTAGTAAGAAAAAGACAGCCAGAAAAAGAAAGAGAGACAAACATTTTGTAAGAAAATAATGCCATCAGTGGAAAGAGAAAATGTAAGATTAGAACTAGAGTTTTGCTATTTTGGGGGCAGAAAGAGATGGTGACTGTTAATTTTTAATTTTTGACAGTTTCCTTTGTTTGTTTGTTTGTTTGTTTGTTTGTTTGTTTTTAACAGAGAGGGGCAGACAGAGAGAGAGAATCTTAAGCAGGTTCCACACTCAATGCATTGCCTAATATGGGACTCAGTCTCACAACTCTGAGATCATGACCTGAGCTGAAATCATGAGTCAGGCAAGCGTCCCAATTTTTGACAGTTTTTATCAGTAGTCGTCATCATTCTTAGAACAACAAAAAAACCTTTCATTTTAATTTGGATTTCATATTGGTGTTGTTGCAGTATTCTTTGCTTATTTAAATAAGCAATGCAGAAACTGAATACTTAATAATACATTGTAGTTGTACATTAATCATTTTTGTGCAATAGTATAGATGATGATATAAATTAATTTTGTAGGAAAGTTGCAGAAGTGTTTCAAAGGAAAAGAACAATTTTGTCCCCAAAATAATACTGCTGTCTTACATTTGTATCCTTCTTTATAATCAAAAGGATAATAAATGCTAACTCTAATTTCTACAGTCATCATTATATCTGTTAGTAGATGATAGGCTTTGCAAACCTATCCCACACAAAGAGAATACATATTAACATTCCTTCAAAGCTCTACGTCAGTGATATTTTTAAGAAATTACTATCCCTGAGATCTCCCTCACCTCAAATCATGTTGTAATACAGTTTTTTAAAAATACTGCTTTGACACACTTTGGGATCATGGCTAGAAGTTAGTTTCCCTTCTTGAGCAGCTGATTTAAATCCATACCCCAACCACTTCCCTTATTGTATTGGGCTCTTATATTCTGAGCCACGAAACACCCACCCTAATTGTCCCAGGACCAGGTACCAGGCAATCAAGGACAACACCAATGTCCCAGAGCTCTCTGAAGTTATTCAGATTTGCCAATCCTAAACTGGCTCCCAGCTGCATCTCTCTTTCCTTCCCTCCCACCTTCTGCCTTATGACTAACCCAGGCTCTTCCCTTGAGTGGTCCTGTGTGGAGTGCTATGTTCTCCACAGGGAACTGTGAGTATTAAAAAACTGTAAAACTCCTTTCTGTTCTCTTTCTGGATCTGCATCTGGCCTCACCATACCTCACCCAAGGTTTTATGGTTAAAATACAGGCCTAGTCTGGTTTAGGTAGATCACACCTTATGACACTTCTGCCAAAGCACTTGTCACACTGGCTTGTGACCATCTGTTCAGTTGTTGTATTCTGTTTCACTAGCCAATGAGGGCCAGAAACAGAACTATCTTTTATCTCTCTAACTCCTATTTCCAGCACTGTTTCTGATATATAGTAAGTGCTCAGTAAAAGTAACAGGAATCTTTGAAATGCATTGATGTGGTGAATGGACAATGCTTTCAGTATAAAGTAGCAGCAGAAAGCCATACTCTGGTCCTTATGCTATAAGTAATTCCCCTACTAAAGAAATTGAGCGGGGCGCCTGGGTGGCTCAGTGGGTTAAAGCCTCTGCCTTCGGCTCAGGTCATGATCTCAGGGTCCTGGGATCGAGCCCCACATTGCGCTCTCTGCTCAACGGGGAGCCTGCTTCCCTCCTCTCTCTGCCTGCCTCTCTGCCTACTTGTGATTTCTCTCTGTCAAATAAATAAATAAATTCTTAAAAAAAATAAAGAAATTGAGCATTATTTTAGACCAAAACCGTAAGAAATATCAACATATTATTTACTTTTTAAGTAGGTAATGGGACACCCACTTGAAAACTATAGTGTTATGCTACCTTCCACATTAGAGTGAAGATTTGGTTTCAAGTGTGGCATTTATAAAATGAAGCCAATTATCTAGTCATTCTCTTTCATAGAGTGGTTGGCATAAACAGTATAGAGCTCTGACTGCATCCCCTTTCAGTGGTAAGGCATTCATTGTCTCAGCAACCTGGAATGCTGGATACTGAAAGCTTACGGTTAAGACCCTTTCTGGGAACTTCTATGAACTGAAGGAACTGCCTCACAAAAGGTGGTAGCCACACTCAGTAGACATCTGCATCCAATTACCATTAAGTGTAGAAATAGGAGAGGTGACTACAGACTCAGCTCCCTTGTCTTCTTAGGAAACGTCTCTTGGTCATCCTTCTCCAGGGCTCTCAGGGAGATTGGCCAAGGTCTTTGTGGCAAGTATGTGGCACATCAACTTCTCCTTCTGCCTAATCCTGCACACTGTACTGTCTCACAAGTGTTGTTCCTGAGACCTGGGTGGTGTGTTCCCACGTGCTCATGGCTGTATTGGTCTCAGCATCAGTCTCCCAGGGAAGCCATGTTAAGTCATCACTTAGAAAATAAAGTAATGCAGAATTAATTTGAAATATGAAATAAAAATGTGAAAACTGATTGACCCAATGTATGACTTCACAGTTCTGTGCAAGACTTGATTTTATAACCTGTATTAATAAAAACTAAACATTCTCAGGCATTATAGAGTTGTTTTACTCCCCTTTCCCACATTTCCTCAATTCTCTTGGTATTTTATAAGAAGTTATTTAGAGTAATGATTAATACCAGCTCAAAAGAAAAACTATGTTTTTCTAGTTACTCTTCACAGTGAAATAGACTTTTAAAAAGCTCCCAAACCAGAAACATTATTTAATTTATATGAGATATTAAAAAAAGCAATTGTTAATGTACTTGGCCCATTTTATACAAATATCCCATTATGTGTATAAAGAGTTTGGAATCTAAGCACCTGAATGAAAAAAAAAAAATCCCAGAAATATTTTTAGCTCTCAACAAGAGCTACAAATTACTATGTAGTTATGTTAATAGTATTATCTAATGCTTTCCCAGTTTCCTTGTGACTATTTTAATCATCCTTAACCATATATCATTTCCTATGGCAAATCACATATGCTTATGGATTCTTTCTCCTCTGTGCCAATTCAGCTCCTCCTTACTTCTAAGATTTACAGAGTTAGTGTGGTTAGCGATAACAAACTGCCCCTGCAAAAAAAAAAACTCACAACAATTTCTGAGGATCAGAGAGATTTTATTCTCACGTATCTCTATTCTTATTTGATGACTACAGGATTTTTGAGAAATGACCAAGAAAAGAGGTGGTGAGAAAGGGATGAAATCCTTGTTTTTTCCCCCTAGTAGATAGCTCATTTGAAGAAGACCACTTTAGAAGATGGGAGGTAAAATTAGCAGGTGGAAAGGAAAAAAGAAAAATAAAATGACATCAGTCTATTTTGAGAACTTAAGTAGTTCAAAATCATTATTTTTTGCCAAACATGTTTTGCTTTACTTTATTTTAGTTTCGTTTTTCCCAGGGCTTTCAAGCAGCTAAGCTAGTGTTTTACCACTGGAAGAGAACGGACTAGTGAGGGTTATTAGTCACCCTGGTTTGAGGTTGGATCTCCTTATTTGATTAGAAGAAAATTAATAAAAAATAAATAGACAAAAGAACTCCCAGTTGAAACAATGTAGAGATTCAAGAGCTGTCACTCACCTGGCTGAAATGCGTTGCAGGTCATTTTATTTCTGCTTTCTATCTCAGCTGTGCTTTAGGGCTTACAAAATAGGTGACATTTTGAACTGGCTGATTTTAAATCTAGAAAAAGGAGCCAGACTTCTGATTTTTGACCCAAAGGCAGACAAATTGTTAACCACTATAATCAAAGTAGTTGTCGGTCATTCTTGAAATCCCTGCATCCTTGTGATGGGGACGTGTCTCTCTAATAATGTCACCTATTATTTTGTGAAGCCTGGCTTGGGATCAGTGGTACATATGCATGAATTCATTCCTTGGTTCTGCTTCAGCTAATGTTATTCTAGTGGGAATTTCAGTATAGCCATAGAGTGTAGTGGTTAAGATTTTTGGCTCCAGAATTGGGTCTGGGTTGAAATTCCAACTCTGTCACTGCTTCCTCAGGCAAGGGTGTTAATTTGTCCAAACTTGAGTTTCCTCCTTTCCCAAATGGGAGTAATTCCATTTCCCTTACAGTGCTGTTGTGAGGAATGCATGGGGGTCCATATAACACATTTGGCTCAGTGTCTGCGTAGGGTTCTCAACCTGCTTTGAACCCAACCAAGAAAGAGAGAAGAGTATTATTTAGCAGTAGACCCAGCAACCTCACATTTGATGTCTTGGCTGAGAAAATCAAGTAAATAAAAAAGGAATAAAGTAGAGGTCAAAATAGCATCTGTGTTAATTATAGAGGCCAGGCTGGAAGGCGTATGTGAAAGACAAATGAACTTCTAACCAAACTCGGGAATGAGGCAGATTTCCCCATCCAGCCTCAGGCAGTAGCCATTGCAGTCCCGTGCTCTCAGCACAGTGGTCATGTGCTCTCTGCCTGCAGCTCATGCCCCAGAGAAAGAATGTGGAACTGGGTATGTTCATACTCTCCAATTTATGGTCTCAAAAGTGACTCCCCCTTCCCAGGAGTAGAGTAAGAAAGACACACAGACAGAGACACCAAGTCACATTCACAGGAAGGAAACATCAGAAAGAGCACTGTGGAATAAGTCCTCAATAAATAACTTTATCATTATGAACTGACAATAATGCATTTTCTTTACTTGGCTCTAAACAGGAAACATGGGAATTATTTGATCTCCCATTTTGTTTTTCTAATGTAAATATAATGATTTTTAAATAAAATTCAAAATTAAATGTCAAAATATATAGATAGAAAAGAAAAACTGAAGAAAATTAAGCTGTAGGAAATATATCTACTCCAACGTGCCCAAAATACATGTAATATAGGATTTAGAAGTCTTTACAATGTTAAGGGCTAGAATAATAAATTGTAGACATATGAAGAAGGGGTAAGTGCAGTTAAAAGAACTTATTTTTAAACTACAGTGAAATATCTAGACAGAGAAATTATAATCTGATCTGAAATACCAATCTTGATATATAGTAGTTTCATTTATAATATGTAGATTTCATTCTTAAATATGATACTGCTTGATGTTGTGAATATCTCTATTTACTTCCCAACATACAGCCTAGAAGATGAATTATATGTTTATTAGTTTGTGACATTCTTGTATATTACTTTCTCACTACTCTCTGCTTCCTATATATCATGTTAATACTTCTATTTCTTACTGTCTCTACCTATGGGTAAGGAACACATGATAATGGGAATGGTATTCTAAAGTATTTTAGATTTTTGTTTTTATAACAGAGATAGTAGTTTCTAAGAGCCAAGAACATATGTGAAGCAGAAAATATTTATCAAATGTCAGCTGATGAATAGGGATTGATGTTCTTAAACTAAAGGTTATTAAAATTTAACTCATTACAAACTCACAGGATTCAAGAAGGAGCATATATAGAATATATGTAACACTTATTTGGAAATTATAAGCAATTATGATTTATTATTTCACCAGTCTAATAAATATTGATGAATGATGTGACACTATATCCTATTAATTTATATATATGAGTATGTCCATTTGGTGGGCCATCTGAAGAACAAGGGGCTCTATCTTTTGCTCTTTTGCATTCCCAGTGCCTTTCATGGTGCCTGCCACATGACAATTTCCCAAATGTCTGTTGAATGAATATTTGCTGGACATACTAGGCATTGGTTAAATTAAATAACCTCAACTTGAGAATATCAGTGTAAGCAGGAAGGCTTTTTCTTATTTGCTAATGGCTATTGATTCATTAGATGTTATTCTTATAGCATGTATGTTTAAAGACCTGTCCTTCAAGAAATCTTCCTTTTAACAAGAATTTTTATACCTACCAGAGTCCTTTGCTTATGACACATGAGGTTTGATACCTTAGAAAAGCACATTCATATTTTTTTCATCAATTTTCAAGATAGCCCTCTCGCTTTCACTCAAATTCAGATAATTTGGAGGAGGAAAGATCTGAAAAACCTGTCAAACATAATTATAGAGTGCAGCAGTCCTCCCAGTAATGGGATTGCTTCAGTGGTTATTTTTGAAACATGCCTGTACTCATATACAGAGCTTGAGTTCTTCAAGTACTTCAAGATATTTGCTTTTTATGAACATGGGTGAAAATTTTCCACTTATGTTTTATATTAGATGAGCACAAAGTTACTGACTGAAAGCCAGAACAATGTGAGATTCTAATTATGATCCAAAGACACTCCACATGCATTTAAATGAATGCTATAACCCTTTCTCCATTGCTTACTGCAATTGTTTTCCCATGTTTCTCCTGTAAAATACTGCTATCACAGAGAGCCATGTTTGGCCAATTCCTTTGTAAAATGAGAGAAAGATGCAGTTGCAAATCATGATTATTTCATGATGTACTCACTAATGTTTTAGTGTCATATCATGATGAATTCATTGTGTTATGTCATTATTTCCAGCTCCAACTTAAATTTCAAGACATACCATAACATTAATGACTTTTGCAATAACAGCACGTGCAAAATAGTCCTTATTGAAGGAGGCTACATATTCACAGCATAGTTCTACACTTTTTCCTATCTAAAATTTCTGATTTTCCCCTTCTCCCTCCTTTGTTTTTACACTGTGTTTGCACAAGCTGTAGTCATAAGCTTCAAAGACAGCTTGCCTCCTGATAGGATCACACCTAATTCATTTAAGGGAGAGACCTGTTGATGCTATTTTTAAATACCTTTAAGACCTTCAGGATAGAGTCCATTATTATATTTTCCAATCATGAAAATTATTTTACAATGACAATATTATCTCAGATGCCTTTCTTTTCACTTCCATATGGCCTAGAAAATTTGGTGCAGTGCTACACTTCCTGGCTATTACAAAGGTACACTGCTATTAAAATGCTGCCTCCCCCTTTTTTTCTATGTGGAGCTTACAGATTTTTGTTTTAAAAAGTTTCATTTGTACAAATAGCATAGTATTATTCAGAAGAATTAGGAAGCAATGTTACATCACTTTAGAAACAAATGAAGGGGGGTACTCTACCTCATTTTATATTTAATACTGTGATTGAGTTACTATGTATATAAAGAAAATGAAAAACAATTGGAGCATTCTAAAACCAACAGTTGCAAGGAAATTTGGGTGATTTGCCTCAAAAATGAGCTAATGGTTTGTGTGAGTGGTAGGCTGTTACTTGGAGAAGTGTATGTTTGAAGGGCAGTGAAATACCTCCCGATGAGATTTAAACCTGCAGTATATTCTCACAATTTTTCTCACATTACTCAGCTCCTGAGATTAAGGCAATGATGGCTTCTGATAAAACATACATGAATCAGGGAAGGGATATGATCAAGCAATTATGAGTCATTAATATCACTTTTTTTAATTTATTTATCAGATTAGCTAGTCAGGCTGCAGAGAAAGAGCAAAGCAAATAGTGTTCCTTGAGGAGGAAAGGAATTCACAGCACAGCTGAATAGTCAGTTCTTAAGCTCTTTCCATTGTGACATACTTGATGGATAATGTCCAAAAGCAAAGTGCTGCTGTGTATCCACAACCACAGTTGTGTGCCTTTCCCTCCATATTAGAAGCGATTCCATCCCTTCCTCAGAAAGGTGGCAGAATGTGGTGGTTCTGATCTAGGCTTTGGAATTAGATGGCATAGTAATTGCACGTTCCTCATGTATTTATCGAGAGCATTAAATGAGTTAATCTGTGTAACACACATAGCACAATTCAGTAAGCCCTCAACCAATACTTGCTATTATTATTATCACCATCATATTCCGTGGAAAGATGCAAATTGGAATGTAGGTCAGAGAGATTAATATGATGTTCATGCAATATCAGTAGAATACAGTGTCAGCCGTAAAATGCAATTGCTTTATAAGTAGTAAATGTGGTGCCAGAATTTAGCAGAAGTAAAGTCTAGTGTAAAATCACTTTCAATGCCCTAAGCATCACTGGGTTTTGTGTTGGAATTTCTGAATGAATATTTTTCACTCCTAGAATTCTCTTCCTTTTTAAATTTTGCTTGGTGTTTAAATTTTGATGTTGGGTATAGTATGTTCATACTTATAACATGAAGTCTCTTGAAGAAAAGATAAAGCAAAAGTAATCTCATTCCCCTTCCTGCCCTCCCCTGACAATTCTGTCTCTTCAGTTCAGGTGCAAAGTTGGCACAGGGTTTGAGGAAATAGCTGATATTTCCCCCCACTTTGATGAAGTCCCTGCGTGAAAGAGTGATGAGACCTTTAGCCTATAGTTCTGCTAGTCCCTCAACCTTTACATCCACAAACATTCACTCCAAAATTTTCCAAAATAATAACAACATTCAAAAAAAGGAAGACTGTTCAAACACTGAATTATCTGTGAGACTCAGCCAAGTTACACCAGCTGCACTGGCTTGGTTCCTACATCTGGGCTCCAAGGCGGGTAACAAAAAAAAAAAAATCTCCATGAACAGTATTTTAAGAATTTTGGCAACATACAGGACAGGGGAATTAAAAGGGATTCTTTGCTGAAAACAGAATTGGTGGAAAACAATTCTGTACGCTCACCACAGTTCACCATGCAATCTAATGGCCAGCCGTTAGGATAAAAACAAGTGTGCCCGGAGCTCTGTCCAAAGCTACCACGTCTCTCTGGTAAAAGCCAGTGGGCTCAGAAGCTGAATCCTGGGAGTGAGGAACAGTAGTGGGCTTAATAACAATACAAAGCATAAAATGGATTCTCCATATTACTATTCTTTAACCTAAGAGGTAACATTTTCCAATAGCTAGTATGCTGTAGGATATATATATGCCTTCGGGGCAACTTGAATTTCTATTATCCCTGAGTTTCTTGTCCCTTCTTTTAAATCATTAGGTATGGCTGATTAGTTTATTTCCTTGGTTCTCTAACTTTATTTCTTCTTATATTGCTACATTCATTTTGCAAAAAAAGGCAAAGGAGGAACAGTTTAACAGAGCTGTACTCTATTGTATATAAAGAAGACTCTGTCTTTGGAAGTAGACCTAGAGTTATAACACTCAAAATTAATGGTAAATTTAAATATTGAAGAGAAGGAGGTTTGCAAAACAGTATGTGGAAGGCTTCGATAGGGTGGCCTAATTTTCTAAATTAGAAAGGACAGATAAGCAGTATTATTCCTAAGTAATTATTACTTAATTCCATTTTAATATGGTGCTGTATCACTGTTTTAAGAACAAATTCAGCAGAACCTGACTTTGCCATCAGGAAGATTATAATTTAAAAAGATCAAATAACAGAAAATTGACAAAACAGAATGCTACATGAAGGCATTGCTTAGTGTATTTAAAACATTTAGAAAGTATGGGACACAAAAATTTAAGTGTGAAGGTGCATGTCATCTGAGGAGATAATTGTTTGAATCCCATATGGATGGAAAGGCCTATGAGAGAATGTGAGGAAGGAGAGGTCTTTTTGGCTCAGAAGGACACATGGGATAAATGGCTTATAAAAAGCAGGTAGATTACTTTATCTACTTTACAGTAGATAAAAGTGCTGGAGCCTTATCTAGTATGAACATAGCAACCATTAGATTAAAATGTGATAGTTTGTGGACGGGGTGACTTCAATGAAGGCTTTGTCTCGTTAACCCAATGGCACAATGAGGAGGGAAAGAAAAGCTCAGAAGTAGATTTTTAAAAGGTGTTTTATAAATGTTACACAATGAGGTTATGCAACTGCAGCAAAACAAGAAATCATAAATCTGGAATCCAGTCTTGGTTCCAGGTGACATAGCTTAAGAGAAACTTTATTATGATAATGATGAAGATGCTCAGATGTTGACATTTCCCCCACTGACTGTTGCCCAGATTTAAGGGGAATGAGAAGCAGTAAGCCCACAGCTCTGGGGCCTAGCATTTTGCATACTATATGAAGGCTGCTTAAACTTAAGACTTTATAGCATACCACCAGGAGGGGAGAGGGGGGCATGAGAAAATATGCTTCTATACCATCCTTTTCCTGGATCGACAAATACTTTTTGTGTTACTTGTTTGCTATCACTATAGTAACATGAGATCAAAGAACTATTCTTCTAGTTGAAGATGCATGAACAGCATCTCAGACCAGAGGATCCTTTAATGCTATTTATCGGCACAAATAACACCTCAGACTGAATAAATATTTTTTCTTTCCTTCCTTCTTCCATTCCCTTCCCTTTTCTATTCATTCATTCATTCATTCATTCATTCACTCATGCCAATTCTGAAACCTGGAAATGGCCTTTGAGGTTTGGTTTATCTCAAAATATTATCGGGTCTTCTGGTCAAATTAGGAATTTGTTTTCTCAATCTAAAGTAATTGGGGTTGTTCAAGCAGCAATTCTAAACACCTCTTCCATGAACATTTTTAGGCCAATCAGAAAGAATCTTTTGCTGTTTTGCTCTTTGAACCCATTTCTTTCCTGGCAGAAGAAATGCACTGTGGTCTGTTTCACTTTTCATTGCCATGAGGCAGAGCAGCCTAATCTTAATGGCATTAAACAAGAATTATTACCGTCAAGGCTCAGCTGGTGGATCTCCCTCAGATTTTCCCATGCAGATGGTATCTGGGGCTAGACTCATTTGGAGGGCATCCTCTCTTGAATGTCTAGCACTTGGGCTGAGAACAGTTGGAGTCCCTTGGGCATCTTTCTCTTTCGGTGCTCTCCATGAAGTCTCTCCATCCTCACAGTTGTAAGATAGTCATGGCGAGTCGGTGCTCCATAGTGTGAGTCCCAAGAGAGAGAGATACAGACACCAACTCTATTACCTTCCATCATGGCCTTATCTTGGAAGTCAAGCAGTAACACTTCCTCAGTAATGTATTTATTAGAAGCAAATAAATAAGGTGAACCCATATTCAACGGGAAGAGAATTAGACTCCATCTCTTGAGAGGAGTGTCAGAGGATTTGTTACCATTTGTTACAACCTCCACAGTTTCCATCAGTCTGTGCACCTGCCTGTTCTTCATGGAGACACTAAATCTTTCTCTAGTTCACAATTAACAACCACACTATTTCTTCATCTCCATTACAAAAATTTTATTAAGCATCTAACTGCAAATGTAAATGTTTTGGAATGTGTAAGACATAGTTCAAAGAGAAATGCATAGGTGCTATTTCTGCTATTTAGAGTTTCACCATCTGTGGCAAGACAACACAAAATAAAGCACTGGTCAAAGCCAATAGTCAACATTCAACAAGTATTTACTGAGGAGCTGTTATATGTCAGACACTCTTCTCAGCACAAGGAATACAGAGACGAACAAGACACATTCATCATTCTGTTCACCTGTAATCTAATCTGTATGATGACTATAATGAAGCATTTAAATTAAAAGGTGTGCACCATTTTACTGAAAATGCTTTCTTCAGGCCCCCTAGCAATTTCCATTCTGCTAAATCAAGTAGAACCCAATGGTCCCTCTTATTAGTCCACCTTACAGAGTTGGACACAGTTAACCTTCTTGATATACTTTGTTCAACTGATTTCTGGGCCACTACTTTCTTGATTATCTTCTTATTTCATGACCCCTTTCTTATTGTCCTTTGCTGCCTCCTTTTTCTCTGACTGTGGAGTGTCCGAGGGCTCAGTTCTGGATCCTCATCTCTTCCCTCTCTACATTCTCTACTTGCCATCCTGTGGCTTTTAACGTTCTCTACAGGCAAATGACTCCACGTTAATTTTTCTAACCCTAACTATTCTGTTAGCCCCTTAGTCATCTCTCTGACTGCCCACTCAACAAACATTACAGGCCAAGTTTAGCAGGTCCAAAACAAAACTTTTGATTTCCAAACCTGTTCTTTTCTGTCATTCTTCCCTTGATTTAATGAGACCCTCATCTAACCCTCATGCAAAATGCCTAGAAGTTATCCTTAATGACTCTCTTTTTCCTTAGTCACCTTATAAAATCTGTTAATCAGGTCCTGCTAGCTCTATAGTCAAAATATATATGATAAGGGCACTATTTCTATAGCTACAAGCATCGTCTACTTACTGTGTGCAGCAACTAGAACATAGCAGTTGCTCAATAAGACTGATTGAAAAAATTAATATAAGCGTGAAGTATAAGAGTAACTTAAGTAACTTCCACATTTGGACACAGTATTATGGAGAAGGGAAGGCTACAGGATAAAAATTCCAAGTAAAGCAGGGTTATAGAAGACATTTAGTCTCCTTTTGTCAATACCTCAGACCTTGTGAGGAATATTGGCATGGGTACTCATCTAAATCCCAAAAGGAATCTCTCAGTACAAACCCTTAATTAAGAATAGTAGACATTCTTCTGTGAAACAGCTCATTTCAAAAAGTTATAAGAAAAGCAGGAAAGTTGATGTTAAGAAGTTAGCATTGTTTTTTCCTCCTTTGACAAATTTAAAATAACTTTAAGATTTAAACTCCTCCTTTGTTTAACAAATTCAAAATGACTTGAAGATTTAAACTCTTGCGTCATCCTTCCTCATTGTGAATTTCATTTCTGTTAAAAGTTATTTTCCTTCTTTCTTAGGTATTTTGGAGGAACGTTATTTTTACTCTCACTTGCCAGGGAAAAGGCATTTTTTTTCCCAAAAGTAAATATGGTTTTTAGCTTTAAAATATCTTTTTAGAAAATTTCCCTGGAAGCTTAGTATACTGATACTAAAACCAAATATCTTTATGAGTCTTGTCACTTTCACAGGAAATAATAAAACTCCCCCATTTCTTAGAAGCATATGACTTCGTGTCCAATATCCAATATTTTATTTTGAAGGAAATCATGTATCCAGGTTATTTTTATTTCCTATGTACTGCTACAGTTTTCAAGCTGTGCTGGTAAGAACTTTCTCTCTTTTTTACTTCTTTTTTTAAAAATTTTCTTTTATGTTTTTGTTATGAGACATTTTGGTATACTTATATTTGCTTTGTTTACCTGGTTGGAGCTTTCAAGAGCACTTTATAAACATGTATTAAAATTAGTTAGAGAGCAAGATTTCACTTAGAAAGGCTCTCTTAATTTGCCTCCCCCAAGTGACCCACTTAAATTGCTTAAAAACAAAAACAAAAACAAAAACAAAAAAGAACAAGTTCTGGGCATGCCTGGCAACTATCTGATTGGAAATACTTCTTTGGGAGTGCCTGTTGGGAAGATTAGTTCTAGGGCAAGTTGCTCAACCTTTCCTGTACCTAATAGCTCCTTTACTTCTTAACCTGAAAAATCTAAATTAAAGAGGGTTAAGAGAGGTGAAGTGAGGTGGGTTAGAGATGACAGAAAGAAACAGGGCATCTGTAAAGCCTTAGAAATACACCATTTTATCTGTATTTCCTCTTTCATAGATGGCATAACAAAAGTCATAATAGCACAGCAACAATAAGTAACATTTGAGTGTTTCTTATCTGCCAGCCACTGAAAAAACACTCTGTGAAGTAGTTACTACTCTATACACCTTCTGCAACTAAAGTATCTGAGCTTCAGATTAGGGATATAATTTAATTAAAGGAAACCAACTATTAGGCAGTGCAACTGGAGTTGTAACTCTAGTCTGTTTGACTCCCAACCCCACAGATGCAAATAGAGCCCCCTTCCTTCCTCCCTTTCCTCCCCTCCTCATTGCCCTTTCTTTTGGCTCCAGTGCCAACACCCAGCCCCCAGTGGTTTTTCTTTCAGATGTCTGTAGGTAGGGGCATAGGGCAGAGTAATTTTGCTATCTAATGGGCTTAGGTAAGCCATCTAAATACAGAATGTGCTAAGGACAGGCCTGGCTACCCAATTATAGTCTCCTTTTAGCTTTGGCTAGAGAGAAATCCCCAGAGCGAGTGTTAAACTTGGTCACCCACGCTACTTCCTTTCTTGGCTAGGAGTCAGACAGAGTGAATTCTGGATCCGGTATAAAGTCGTATTCAGGAAATAATAACTGACACAACCCAAGCACTCAGTGTCTCAGCTTTGAAACTGAGTTCATGATCATTGCCCAATTATTTTGGCTTTGATAGGGTGTAGGCTTGGCTTCAAAATAAACATACCACTTTTTTTTTTTTTTTTTGCTATATTGGTAATTTATGGCATGCTGCCTTTTAAAAATTACAAGAACAACTTATAAATTAGTAGCTTTTATTTGGAAATACTTTCCAAATTAACCCCCTCCCTGAGATATGTAATGAATTTGCAATAAAAAAAAATCAGTTATGAAATAGTGTCTTTGCCATCAGCCATATCTACATGACAACTCTTTTAAAGAGTGGTATTCTCTTCTGAAGAACATAAAAATAGTTCATTTGGAAAAAAAAATTGTTTCAAATAACTGTACTTATTTCCCCCAGTCTAGTTTGTTATCACTTGGCATTTTATTAAGAGATGTAAAGCAAATTTCTTGAAAAAGGAAGTTTTGATTCTTGATGCTTCTTAAACTAAGTACAATACTTTGTGATGTATTGAATAGTTGTAAAAATAAAGATGGCACAATGTGAATATGTTTAATTTGAAAAGCAACAGATAAAGACAAAATGACAAATTTTAAAGACTTAATGCCCAAGTTATTTTTTTTTAAGATTTTATTTGTTTATTTGACAGAGAGAAACACATTGAGAGAGGGAATACAAGCAGGGGGAGCAGGGGAGGGAGAAGCAGGCTTCCCGCTGAGCAGGGAGCCCAATGCAGGGATCCATCCCAGAATCCCAGGATCATGATCTGAGCCAAAGACAGACACTTAATGACTGAGTCACCCAAGCTCCCCAATGCCCAAATTATTTGAAAACAAAATATCTTGAGAAATACATCATTCTTTAAAAACAAAAAAATTATTTGAGAGAGAGAGAGAGAGAGAGCAGGTACAGGGAGAGGGGCAAAAGGAGAGGGAGAGAGTCCCAAGCAGACTCTGTGCTGAGAGGAAGCCCGATGTGGGCCTGGTGTCACAACCCCAAGATCACAACCTGAGCTGAAGCCAAGAGTTGGAGACTTAACTGACTGCACCATCCAGGTGCTGCAAGAACTATGTCATCTTACTGCAGTTTACATATTAAGTGTAAACACTATCAGATGTCTCTGTACACATAATTATGCCTTGAAGGATAGGAGGAAATAATATCCACCACTAGTTCTACTCTTCCATGAAACTTCAATGAAATAAATATTGTTTATTCAGTGGTCTCAGTGAACTCTCTTATTTCTAAAATCGTAATTCCCCTGATTCTTTACATGCCTGTATTCCTTCTTCATTCCCTAACTGCTAAAAATAAATCAAATCTCTGTTATTACTTTAACTTCGTTATGATCTTACATTTTGTCATTATATAATTTTGCAGTTTAATTTTCTTAATAGTGATCTTTTGCACTGTGAGCTCCACGTGGTCAGTCATCATGTGCATTTTACTTCTCTAGCCACATCTCCAAGGACAGTGTTGACATAGTTGGTGCTCAGTGAACACTTGTTGGATAAATTAATCAGTGAAGGAAATAATGTGATTATGATCTGTTTATTTTTCAAATTTTCTTCTAGACAGTGAATACAGTATATTTTAAAAATTAATTCAACAAATATTTAGTGACCACCTACTATATTTCATAGTGTTTAGGTACTGGATAAAGCAATGAATAAAATCATATGTAGCTCCTGTCCTCCTGGAGCTCATAGGCTTGGGAGTGTGTGGAGACACAGATATTAAAGGAATCTATAAATAAATACATATAGACAGTTACTGAAGCTATAAAGAAAAAGTGTAAGTCATTATGTTAGAGAACAGTGGGGTCTCCTTTAGATTGGAGGGTCAAGGTACCTTTTCTTTGGCATATTTCATGTAAGTTATTTTTATATTTTTATGCATAATTTATATCTGGTTTATCTAATATCTATGAACATAAGAGATTATGTTGTATGCTTTCTTTGCCCTTTCCAGAGCTCTAAATTCAATGTTGATTATACAGTGATCACTCATTATATCTTTAGTAACTGTTTGGAAATGCATTCTGTTTAAATTCTTTAAAACTTAAGGTATAAATAAGAGGGTAGAGAGATTTCTGTTCATAGACTTTGGTAATAACCAAATTTGGTGAATAATGCAATTCACACACCGAAAAAAAGAAATCCAGTTCACAAAATGTCATTCTAAAACTGGACCCTTTGGAACCTAAGGATAGCTCCACTGGATTTATTTCAAGTCAGCACATTATAGATTGTCTAAATGAAATGGGTTATTTCCTGTTATTGATGTCTATGAGCTATTAAAAGCAGTAACTTTTCCTTTACATTAATTTAAATTGGTTCTTGGAAGTAGAATTTTTTAAAGAGGTTTTTTTTTTTGTTTGTTTGTTTTTTTTTTTTTTTTTTTTTTTTTTTTTTTCCAGAGAACCGTATTTCAAGGTAGGATTGGTGTAAAGAATTGAAACATTTATTCTATTTTCTTTCCTTCTATCCTCTGTCATGGGTCCAGCTGAGATTCACTACTAAACCAATACTAGCCCAGACCAATGGTAGACTGAGAGAGATTAAACAGACTGATAAGAAGAGGTGACTGGATGCTGAGAGATTATAGGTAGGGAGTTCAGGGACAAGTTTTCTTGCTTAGAGATTAAATTAAAGATTTTTCCTACCCCTCTCTTGGGGGAACACACACAAAGATAAACATATATCTATATGTGTATATGTGTGTTTCACCACCTCTTCAGTCATATCCTAGATTCAGGTGCTATGATGCAAGTATCTTTTAAGTAAGTAGCAGATGTAAAATATAACTATTTGCCCTTTCTAGTTTGACTGCCTGGAAGTCAAGAAAATTGCATCTCAAATCAGCATCATTAGCTGATCAACAAAGACTGAAGTCCACATAGATTTTGCACATTTTTCTTGAAATTAAACATATTAGATATTTTTCCCTTTAGAAGCTTTTGGTTGGATAACAATTGTGGTATTCTTGCATATAAATATAATAATGTAAGGTCTACAAAATCCTGTATTCATTGTTAACATATAATTTGTTATTAATGTATTATCTATTAACTGTACTTTCTCCATTAGAAGGATTAGAGTGAAACTATTTCTCTGCGTAGTTTGAGTGATTTAAGATGGAAGAAAATTTCCATCCTTAAGGTTGGGAGTAGATGTCAACAATTCCAGATAGGTTTCCAAACCCAGATGACCTAGTTAATTTTATTTCAGGGCAATGAACAGATGGTGAGTGTTCTCTGTCTATCTGGCATTAACGTACACTCTGTCACCATCAGACTTAATGGTGGCAGATGGCAGTTGTATTAGCAAACATTCAGTTCTCTCCCCTTGATTCTTCCCCTAGGACTGAGGAAGGCCCAGCCATGGCTCACATCTGAGTCACACTGTGGCCACCTCTTCAGTAAGGCCTGAGCAGAGAATGTCAAACCACTGGAAGCCCTCAGTAATGTGGGCTTTCTGGTTCACTCATGGCAACAGGCATCGCTGGGGCCTCTTCAAAGGCTTATGGTAGATATTATGGTCTCAGTGTTAAATCCTGCTGGGATTCAGTGCGACTCCAGGGCCAGGTTGAGTGTTTCTGTGGGATGAATGGGTTTTTCTGAGCCTCTTGTGGAAAAGTGCCTGGATATATATAAATAATGGGCTCTGGTGAACTCCTCTGGATACAAGAGTAATCAGCCATATTTAGCAGAGTTTTGTCTAGCAACATGAGTCAGTTAACTCCCTTAGCTGATCAGTGGAGCAACAAGGTGTCACTATGAAAAAGAAACTTTTTTTTTTTTAAAGTAAAATCTTCCTTTTTCCAAATCCAGATGGGACTATGTTACAGATGAACTTATGTATTTGGATTTATACAAAGGAGTCAGTGATTAATTACTGCACATTTAAGATAAAACTAGTGCTTAATTTATGAATTAACTGTCTCTAAAATCATCATACCATAGTCAGTTGAGATTGTAAAGATGCTAGCCTAAGAAATAATAGGAAGTTTCAGAGAATCTGAAAGATAACCTTTGCTTTCTAGAATTTATAGGACCAAAGAAATAATGCAAAGAAAAGAATATGGTTGAGTGATTTATTAAATCATTTGTTCCTGTTTTACAGGCACATATTTTTCAACATACAAGATGTTAAATACTTAAGTTTATAAACATTCCCTTTCAATTAAAAATATATATTTTTAAAGTTTTAGGTACACATCAAAATTAAGAGGAAAATACAGAAATTTGCCTTGTAACCCCTGTTCCCTTGCATGCATAGCCTCCCCCACTGTGAACATTCTTCAGCAGGAATTGAGCACATCATAATCACCCAAAGTTCATAGTTTACATAGGGTTCACTCTCAGTGATGTATATTCTATGGGTTTGGACAAATGAATGATGACATATATCCATCATTATAGTATCACACAGAATATTGTCCATTGCCCTAAAAATCCTCTGTGTTCTGCTTATTCATCCCTCCCTCACTCCTAACCTCTGTCAACCATTGACCTTTTTATGGTCTCCATAGTTTTTTGCCTTTTCTAGAATGTCATGTAGTGGGAATAATACAGTATGTAGCTTTTTCAAATGGGCCTCTTTCACCCTTTTAATTTTGGTAACTTATTCCCAAACTGACTATAGATGTGCAAAGTCCAATCAAGAAAAATGTAACTGATAATTTAAATTGCACATACTTCATAATGTAAATTTGCTATCATCAGAGCTGTAAAACATGCCAGAAAAGATATTTCATAATTTATCTCTAAGTTAGGAATTGGTGATACCAAGCATTATTGATGGCTTATTATTTATTGCTATGTGAGATATGTATTAGAGACAAAATTTTCTTTGATATTTATGGTGATTATTTACTAGCTGCTATAAAATGTTTAATAGTAAGCCAAAATCTCTTTGGGGTTCAGGCTTCACATCACTGAAGAGTAATACACAGCTACTTTAGCAGTACAAATAGTGGTCTCATTGGTTATACTGCTCAGGGTATATTATAGTCTGCATATTAGATTTCAGGAACTAATAAATAATTGCCTTAAGTGTATTGGCAACATACCAAAATAATTCACTATCTCTGAGCTAAAGTAATTGGGGTACATTGGATATATACTTTAGGGGAGATATTCTAAGATGTTGGCTCATAAATATATTAATTAGGGCATAATACATTGAAAGGAATGATAAAATAGAGTCATCTAATCTGATGAATGAATTCTTTATTTCCAGTGATTTAAAAATACCTTTTTAAATTTGACTAGGACACTAGCAATTCCCCCCAGGTTGCTTTTTACATATATTTGACTTGATATTGGCCTAGAATATTCTTTTTTTTTTTTTAAGATTTTATTTATTTATTTGACAGAGTGGCAGGCAAAGGCAGATGGAGAAGCAGGCTCCCGCTGAGCAAGGAGCCCGATGTGGGACTTGATTCCAGGACGCTGGGATCATGACCTGAGCTGAAGGCAGCGGCTTAACCAACTAAGCCACACAGGGGTCCCGGCCTAGAATATTCTGTTAAGCAGGATTTTTATATGGGATATCTGAGAAACATGAATTTAAAGGAAAATGCAACTTTGATGATTTCTTAAATATAAATCAGAATGAGTGGCAGTTCCAGCGATTTCTGAATAAGACTATAAATTGTGTATTCTGAAAGCTTTAGAACCATAAGTTCTTGTTTTCCTTTATTTTTTTTTCTGAATTATTCATACAATTGACTCAATACTCTGCTTTGATTTGCTATAGAGGTCTAATTTTATTTATGTTAATCTCAAAAGAATGGTGTCAAGTGTATTTTTTCTGTTAGCTTTGGAGGTGCTTTTGGAATTTATAAATATTTAGATGTGTAGAATCATTGAATTTTAGAGCAGGTATAGACTCTGAATTCATTCTAATGTGGTAAATCTCAGAGAGTTTGGGACTTAAACAAGGTCACAAAGGTAAAATGGGACTGTCACTAGAACCTACATCTTTAATAGTCAATGAATAAAGCTGTTCTTAGTGTCAGTATAACTAAACATGAAGATGAGTGTCCATAGAATTCCTCTGAATAAAAACTGACAGGTAGAGGCTCAGACTTAGTTATCTATCTCAAGTTGCTGCCTGTACAGAAAATTTACAAAATTTTCTGTAGCATCAATAAAATACTATGGCAAGGAACTTCTGCCATCAGCGTCTTGCAGTTTTTCCTGTTATCAGGAAACTCTATTACAAAATATATAATGTTACTTTAAGCCACTATTTATTCTCATATCATATATAAGATACATATCATTAAATAGTTCCTTTAGGCTATGAGAGAAAAAGATTCTTATGTGTATCCTGGAAAGCATCTTAGAGGTGGAGAAAACTAGGCAGGAGACCTAACTGAAAAGATTGGCTATTGAAGGACAAACTTCACAAACTTTGTAGCTTACCCCAGCTTCTAGCTCATAGTAGCTAAGTAGATAAGTAAAATAAATTTTCTAAAGAAGTACATAACATTCCTGGTAATCTGCTAAGTGCTTTTTGTTACATTATTTCATTTGATTCTTGTAATAATACCCTGAATTAGGGACCGTTATCATACCCATGTTATCAATAACAGAGATTTAGAGAATCTAAGAATTTTTCCTAAGATCATGTGTTTGATTTACAAAGCTAAGATTTCCATCCAAGTCCATCTGAAGCCACAGGTTTTTCTCTTAACCATAGCCCTACAGTGGTTAAATTTTACAGGCAAGGGGAACAGAATGTAGGAAAGTCATACCGTGTAAGGATCTGGTGAGTTCAAAAGGTGAAAATATTTGGGGTATAGGTATGGAACTGGCTGTGAAGCAGTGATTCTTAAATATTCAGGAATTTTACACAGACCTGTACCCCTGGGGATAAAAATATACTATATGTTTATAAAAAATAAAATTTAAAAAAAATTTTAAAAAAAATTCAAGAATTTTGAAAGCTGATTGTTAAAATTGTTGATAGGATAAGATCAACTACTGTGGAAGTATTTACACAGAGGTAGGCAAATAATAGAAATCAGGGCTTTATTTCCACAGAATTGTTTTTTCTAGCACAACGATAGTTCCTAGAATTTTGGTCAGATCACAGGATGTATGAAGGTAGAAACATACCTTAAGGTCAGTTTATAAAGAGCCCTGGTAAATGTAAACATCACCATGGTTTTTGAAACGCACATCGAATCATGTGCCCCTCTTAGGCTCTTACACTCCACTGGCTCCCAGCTGTCATGAAATGGAAACTCTATACCCTGGAGTGTGGCTTGTGCTTTGTCTTTAGTCTCCCCTCTCCAGTTCTCCCCACTCTCCTTTTCACTCTCCCATCAAGCTACCATCTCACTAGTCAACTCATTTGGGATTTTTAATAAACAAGCTCTTTCCAAATTTAGTCCTTCACATGAGTTGCTTCCTTTGCCTACTTCTCTAGTTTTTGCATAGATGTATTCTTCAGATCTCAGCTTAAATGTCACTTCCAGAAAGTCTATTCTTGACTTCCAAATCTAAAGTCGCTGCCCAATGCCTCTGTCATATCACCCATTTTAACACTCTGCTTAGTACTTAATGGTGTGGCGCAGGGGTTAAATGCCTTGCTTCTGAAGTCAGACTGCTGGAGCTCATTATTACTTTTCCACTTACTAGCTGTGGGACTTTATACAAGTTGCTTATTTCCATGACTCAATTTCCTATTTGAAAAATGGGATGCAATTATTTCCTTTTCATGGGGTTTCTATGGGAATTTATACGTGTAAAGGAATACAAACCACATGAGAGAAAGAACAGTGACTGTTCCATGATAGCATTAAAAATATTTTTGATAGTATCACTGAGAACTGCATTACTAATGTGTTATCCAATTTTCTCAACTAGGATATAAGTTCATTGTGAACATGTACCTCATCTGTTCGGTTTGCTTTTAATTATTCCCATCACTGATCCCTGGAACAAGGACCTTGTCCATGGTAGGCAATGGGGCAGAAAGAGGGTCTAGGGTCTGTGATTCAGGCTGTCTTGTTTGTTTGTCTCCTTGGCTTCTCTCAGAATTCTAGGTCCTTCCAATATCTCTGAACCCAGAACAGTAAAAACAGTGAAGATGTGTGAAATAGTCTGTGCGGAGGTAATATGAAAGTGAGAGGTTCTACCCTCTCTTCCAATGGAACACAATTCATCTCCAGCCCATGGTGGCTATTTGGGAATACTGACCCAATGCTGTTAGATCTCTTATTTATTAAGAGAAGTTAGAAATGTGGACTTTTTTTTTTTTCGGTGTGAAATCTCCCAAGCTTTCAATATTTGCTTCAAAATTTTACAAATGGCTTATGGCTGAACAAATCCTATCTGTAGGCTAGACTTGGCCAGGGCCACCTGTTTACTACCTATTGAAATTGATGTCTTGGTTTCCACTGTAAGAAAAGTGTCCTTGTCCTCTTCCCACTATCTGACACCTTGCTGACAAAGTACTTCATGACAAACTCTGCAGTTGCATTTCCCTGACTCTCTCTACTCTGTTGGTATCCTTCACTCACTAAGACACATCCTTCCTCAAATGGTACCTTTTGCTCTGGATTCTGTTACTTGGCTTTAACAGATTATTTACTGGAGAGTTATGTGACTCACACCAAAGTAAGCATGGTATGCCATGGAGGTGAATATGAAGAAGGTGAGCAGTCTGGGTCTTTTGTTTAGAGATTTATTATGGAAAAAAGATGTCACCTGAGGAAAAAGACTATTATTTCTCATTTCTCTCCTCCCTCCTTTTTAATTCCTTTTGTTCAATGGTGACATTAGTCGGATCAATATCTTAAGCCAAAGGGTTTAATCTGAATGACTTTTATAGAGTTACAGTAACAGTAATGCCTTCGCAATCTACCTTGTTTTCTTCTTCTTTTTTAATTAACATATATTGTATATATAACATATAACATATAACATATAATGAAACATATTTGTTTCAGGAGTATAGATCTATGATTCATCAATCTTATATAACACCCAGTGCTCATTGCAACACATTCCCTCCCCAATGTCCATCACCAAGATACCCTATCCCTCCATCCCCCTACCCTCCAGCAACCCTCAGTTTGTTTCCTATGATTAAAAGTCTCTTATGGTTTGTCTCCCTCTCTGGTTTCATCTTGTTTCGTTTTTTCCTTCCCTTCCCCTACGATCCTCTGCCTTGTTTCTTAAATTCCACACTTCAGTGAGATCATAAAATTGTCTTCTCTGATTGACTTAGTTTGGTTAGCATAGTACCCTCTAGTTCCATCCATGTTATTGCAAATAGCAAGATTTCATTTTTGTTGGCTGCATTATATTCCTGTGTGTGTGTGTGTATACATACATACATACATACATACCACATCTTCTTTATCCATTCATCTGTTGGTAGACATCTGGGCTCTTTCCATAGTTTAACTGTTGTGGACATTGCTGCTATAAATATTGAGGTGTTGGTACCTCCTTGGATCACTACATTTGTATCTTTGGGCTAAATACCCAGCTGTGCAACTGCTGGGTCATAGAATAGCTCTATTTTCAACTTTTTGAGGAACCTCCATTTTCCAGAGTGGCTGCACTAGCTTGCAGTCCCACCAACAGTGTGGGAGGGTTCCCCTTTCTCTGCTTCCTCGCTCCCATTTGGTGGGAAGGGGATAATAATAATGTCTTCAAGATTTTTTGATTGTATGCTCCCCTATCTATAAAAATAAATAAATAAATAAATGTGTGTTTTGTCTTAATGTTTGTCAGCTGCCCTCCTCCATCCATATGTTGAAGTCCTAACCCCTAAGTTGATAGTGTTAGAAGGCGGGGCCTCTGGGAGGTGATTAGGTCATTAGGGCAGAGCCCCCATGAATAGGATTAATGCTTTGTAAAAGAAGCCAAAGAAGGCTACCTTGCTTCTTTTACCATGTAAGGATACAACAAAAAGATGGCCATCTAAGATGCTTAGGAGACATTGAAGGCTGGCTTTATAAGCCAGCCCTTACTAGAAATCAAAGCCTTAATCTTGGATTTTCCAGCTCCAGCACTGTGAGAAATAAATGCTTATTGATAATAAGCCATCCAGTTTACTGTATTTTGTTATAGCATCCTGAGCAGGCATATATCTCCCGTATGTATATTTGTTTATGGGGCGCCTGGGTGGCTCAGTGGGTTAAGCCGCTGCCTTCAGCTCAGGTCATGATCTCAGGGTCCTGGGATCGAGCCCTGCATTGGGCTCTCTGCTCAGCAGGGAGCCTGCTTCCTCCTCTCTCTCTGCCTGCCTCTCTGCCTGCTTGTGATCTCTCTGTCAAACAAATAAATAAAATCTTTTAAAAAAATATTTTATATGCAATCTAGTATTCAAGTGTATTTACATTTTAAAATGCACATAAAATATCAATTTATAATAATGAGATAAAAATTATGAGATAAATCCCATCTCTTTATACTCCACAAGGCATTAACAAGTACACTTTTTTTTTTTTTAAGATCTATTTTTTAGAGAGAGTACACAAGCATGGGAAGGAGCAGAGTAAGAGGGAGAGAGACTCTCAAACAGATTCTGTGCTGAATGTGAAGCATGACCAGGGCTCAACCTTCAGGACCCTGAGATCATGACCTGAGCGAAAATCCACGAGTTGGACCTTGACAATTAACTGAATTTGCCACCCAGACACTCCACCAAGTATACTTTATGGGGTGGATTCACCCGTAGTCTAAAGACACATCAGCCTCTAAAAACGATGCTTTACCAAACTGGGGAATGAGTGGCTATCCTGATCTATGCTTTTTTTCTGTTTTGTGTTGGAATGCTGTCCAGGAATGCTGTCCAGGAAGTGCCCTGGTATGGACACGGCTTGGGGCTCCCATCCTTCAGCATAGCTGCTGGGAATCTCAGCAGACTCCTTGGGTTAAAGGGCTGGTTGTTGAGCCTTTGTCTCAAAACCCAGGAGCTTATGTCTCTTTTCACTTTGAATTTCTTTCTTCATTTTATTAGGGTTGTACGGATCACCCCAAAACAAAATAAAATGATGGGAGCTATATAGAAGTCTCAATTGGGACTGAAAATGTACATGTCAATCCTAAAACACAAAATCTATGGGCACCAGGTAATCATGGGCTCACTGCACCATTTAACTACAATACTTCTCCCATTTCTACCACCCCCTCTGGGAAGAAGGGTGTTTAATTAGTTTTTCTCAGCACTATCAGTGTTTGTCATAGTCTCTGGATTATTGAGTTTATAATCTCTGACCTAAACCATGATGCCAGGAATGAAGTCAGAAGCTACAGTGTCTGAGGCCTCATCTTCCTCCCTCCAAGCTCAAGGACAGATTTATTTTAACAGTTGTTTACTACCTGATCTGAATTACGGGACTTCTGGAAAGGTCATGGAGAAAGTTAAACAGAACAGCTGTTCCAATCATAGGGCCATATTTCTAGGAAGCTGGAAAAACAAAACATTCTATTGTAGAATAGCTCAACAGTCATTTTAAGCATGGTTTCACTATGATTGTAAAAGAAAGTATCTTCCTTCTTAAAATTCCTTTTTCTGGGAATACAGTTGATAGAGTGAAGCCATTGTATCTTGCAAGATACTCTTTTAAACACTGGCAAAAAGCTGACCTGATTTTTTGAATTTATCAACATCATTTTTTTTCTACTGTCTATTTCAGTGTTTATCATTGAATATTTTATTTGTTTTATGTGCTTTTTAATTGAAAAGCAATGATCAACAATCACGAGTGGACTCCTGTCTTGTCATTCAAAATGCTGTCCACATTTCTTTATCCTTAGCTCTTTTCAAAGTAAATTTCATTAACTGAAATCATCCTCTTTCTAAAATAGGAAGGCATCCTGACTTGGACAAAGCTAAACTATGCATTCCTCTTACTGAGGAATCTTATCTAATCTTACCTAATCTTTAATGTCCCTGCTGTTACAGTCTTAATTCCTCACCAACAACTGTGCATGAATGTGCTGTGAGAAGAGACAGCTGGTTGGAGTGTCTCATTTTGACAAATATTATCAATGGTTCAGTGTCAGCCTGGGGAGACACAACAAATGGCATTCCATAGAGGCTACTTTGTGGGCCCATTAACATTTTAATCAGTGGCTTGGATACTGGAATAAAAATATGCTTAGAATGTCTGTGATGGACACTAATGTTCATGATGGGAATAGACCAAGTCCTTAAACTGCTCTCTACCTTATAATCTTGCTATAGCTTGGAGAAGCTCTGGGTGATTTTATATGTAAAGAAATGGAAATCCCAACAGTACCAACCTTTGTCACCTACATTGAATAATTTTTTTAAGGCAGGCCAGGTTCTCCTATTAGTTTCTACCTACATCCTAGACTGATCCCTTCATCTTCTCTTTGCTTCCATGGGACTAAAGCATCTGATTGTTTATTCTCATTCCTGGTTGCTGTTGCTTGTGACTCAGCCTGGACCCTCACAGCTGTTCTTTCTGATACACTGGGAATGTTAAGGCTTTAACTGCGAACATACAAAGAAATAGAAGGGATTTTAAAAATTCCAAATAATAGGGATTATCAAAAGCTAGAAAAGCTCTTAAAAGTAATACCGATCATAGGTTTGCTGGTCTACGTTAAAATGCAAATGAAGCTAGGTCAAAGAGTCCCTTTCCTGAGTCATTCACTCTGTCTGAATCTAGAGTCTAGACCAAGCCCTGAATCCAAGTTCAGCAGATTCCCATTGGCCCAATGGGATTGCTAATTCTTTTCAGATTCGGCTTCCTAGTCTTCTCTGTTTATCTTCTCTTTTTCTCTGGCTCTCAAGCCTGTTACCCTTTCATCACAATTATTCTTGGTTTGTTCTCCTCGTCCTTTTTCTTCCTAGCAACTTGAAAGAGAAGGACCCCTTCTCTAAACTTTAAGAAGTCTCTATTGACCTAAAAATTATCCTTTTTGCTCTTTGGAGTTCCTGCATTCTCTATCAGTATTTATTTGAAATCAATTTACTAGGAATCATTGAGGCTCATTCTTTCAGCTCTGAACATGTGAGTAGGCTTAATTCTCTACTGAGACCCCATTAGTTTGCTCCATCCAGAGGTTAGCCTCTGTATGTTATCTCTGGTCTCACTAGTTTCCAGACAGCATAATCCCATCCTACCTTGTTTTTTTTTTTTTTTTTAATCCTACCTTTGATAAACTCAATTACTTCTTTTTTTTTTTTTGTATCTGAAGGAAACATCATTGTGCAGTAACTATACATTTATGGATTACTTGAAACACCCTAATTTCAAATTACTGTTAAGATTCTTTGGTTGTTCCTTCTTGATTTTGTACATGCCCTTCATTTTGTGTTGTATGTGTGTTTTTTTTTTTTTTCTTCTTATGTCGTCTTTTCTCCAAAAGGTGGCTTTCCAGGGTCTTATGATTATTTTAAAAAATGTTATACATGGTAACCATTACTAGTATTCACAAATACCCAATTCTCCTTCCCATTATACTTTCCAAGCTTCTTTAGTTAGGTGAGAGCAGTAGACTGGCTCTGGCCAATGAAATGTACATGGGTGTGATGTGTGAACATTAAGCTGAGACAATGAAAAACCTCTGAATTTCTCTAATCTGTTTTGTCCCCTATGATGATGACTGGCTATACCCTGGGCAAAGGACTCTGTCAGCCTCTCCTTATGTTTATAAGGAACAGAACTGCTGTTTTGTTGACTCTCATTGGGCATATAGTATGAGGAAGAAATAAACTTGCTGTGTTAGAAACTGATATTTCAGGGCTAATTTGTTACTGAGGTATAGCCTATTCTGATTAATACATTATGTTATGAGCAGGGTCTAGCAATAATAAGCATTACCTTCTCTGGCAGAAGAGGCTCAAGATTCCCTAGAATGTAACTGATGATAAATCCATTTTGATGTTCATACACTTTGGAAGGAATGATTTATTTTTAAATAAGGAATGATTTTTTTAAAAGATAAGACAACACTTTGATTTTTTAAACATGGACAAATTCAGAGACGATTTTAGCATCTAGAGGTGCAAATTCTTTGCTTTTGTCTGAAAATTAGATTTCTTTTCAGAGTACAGTTTTCTGTAAAACTATTTTTTAATTCCTATGTTGTATTTCAAAAACTTTCAAATCGAAGGAGGCAATCACATATTTAGAGCTGTAAGAACAGGTCAGCTTCATGATTCCCACCCCACTCATGGGATCAACTGTGGCACAGTACAAAGAATGCCAGTGCCATGGATTCCATTATGTCCAGAATTGTCTTGTGTTTTGCCTTCCAAACCTTCCTTGACCACCTTACGTGTTCATTCCTGAGGCTTTTCTTGATATCTTGTCTCTGGACATCACCCTTCAGTTAGACCTAATTTTTCGAAGTTACTTGTTTCCCACACTCTCAGCTGGGACCTGAGCATCAGTCCCCCTTTGTTCTTTAGCTAAAAGCTTATTTCCCCTCCCCCATTCCCACACTCACTTTCAACTCCTGGAACTGCTAAGCCCAGGCTCCCCACATTCCCAGGAAAAGAAGTCAGCAACAGGAGGTCAGACAAAAAAGTCTGAAGCTCATGCAGGTTGCGATAGAAATTATTTTTATAGTAATTTTAGGAAACCAGTCTCATTTGCATCAAAATTTTCCACAATCTTAATTAATCTGGGCTCACAGTTTGTAGTGTACTTCTTAAAGGCATTGTAATCCATCAGTGTGCACATGTATTGATATCCTGATGGTGAGATAGAAAAGAAGGAAGGATCAGGCTGCAAAGTGCTTTATAAAGAAGGACAGTTTTCTTATTTTCCAGATGGGTCAGGGAGGCACAGCTGGAAAGAGAATGTGGATTTTTATCCAAATCCTGTGCTTTCATTTGTCTTGGCAGCTGCATTCTGAAGAGTGTAAGTCATTAAGAGGACGCAGCACTCTGGGCTGAGCTTCTGTGCAAGGTAGCACTGCAACATAGTGCTGTGAACACCTTAGACACACCTTATGCATTATCTAGTTTATATAAACTGCTACATAATTCCTACACACAGACCAGGACACTTTATATAAAATGTAGTTCAATATTTCTTACATATCCATCTTAATCAGTATAATTTTGCTGAACTGAATGCTCTCATTTTCAGAGGTTACATTATTATGGCTGCCAATATTATCATAAGAAAAAAATTGATCAAAGTAATTTCCCTGAACATGAAATGACTTGTTCTATCAAGTATTCCTCAAGTATTGAAAAAAAAATCAAGGGCGCCTGGGTGGCCCAGTGGGTTAAAGCCTCTGCCTTCAGCTCAGGTCATGATTTCAGGGTCCTGGGATCAAGCCCCGCATCGGGCTCTCTGCTCAGCAGGGAGCCTGCTTCCCCTCCTCTCTCTGCCTGGCCTCTCTGCCTATTTGTGATCTCTGTCTGTCAAATAAAAAAATAAAATCTTAAAAAAAAAGAAAAGAAAAAAATCAAGAATTACTATTTTATTATTCACTTTTATTAATTACAAGTTACTGATCCTTTACATGTTCTCTTCCTCTGGTCATATACAGTCAGTGATAACTTCTAGCAAAGGCTGCTGATGATTTAAAAAAATGTTCACGTTTCATAGCTTAATTCATGTTCCATTAACATTAAAGTATTTCCTGAAATAGGGAATAATTATGCAAAGTACAGTAGATTTAATGTGATCCAGGGTCCAAGACATCCTGTTCTTGGTACAGTTGGGAAGACTGTTAAATTGGGAAGGGGAAGTCTTCTTTTTTTTTTTTTTAAAGATTTTATTTATTTGACAGAGAGAGAGAGAGAGAGAGAGATCACAAGTAGGCAGAGAGAGGAGGAAGCAGGCTCCCCGCCGAGCAGAGAGCCCGATGCGGGCCCCGATCCCAGGACCCTGAGATCATGACCCGAGCCGAAGGCAGAGGCCTTAACCCACTGAGCCACCCAGGCGCCCAGGAAGTCTTCTTTTAATAGTCATCGAGCCTCTGCCTGCTTCTTCTTACCTTTTCCAGCTTCTTCGTTTTGTTTTCCTTGGTGCTCCTTAGTTGACATTGATCTATTGACTCAGGAAAGATATTGTTATCTCCTTGGTATTTATTTGAAACCTTAATGTATCACAAATCTTCATTTCAACATAGCATGTTAAGTTGGGACTGCAGTATCTATGAAATTTTTTGGTATGCAAACCACAAATGTTAAACATTAAAACTCAATCTTGAAAGGAAGGAAAAAATTTAAAACCATGTTTTAATAATAATGTGAATAACTTAGCTATTTTCATGTATTCTCTCTTTTATTTACAAAGTATGATTATATGTATTTCTCTTTCTGTTACCCAGCTTTTTCTTTTTATAATGATTGGGATACTGGTGAAATGAAAAATATGTTAAAAAAAGCAAGAAGCTGGGGTGCCTGGGTGGCTCAGGGGGTTAAACCTCTGCCTTCAGCTCAAGTCATGGTCTCAAGGTCCTGAGATCGAGGCCTGCATCAGGCTCTCTGCTTAGCAGGGAGTCTGCTTCCCCCTCTTTCTCAGTCTGCCTCTCTCCCTGCTTGTAATCTCTCTGTCAAATAAAAAAAATCTTAAAAAAAAGGGGGGGGAAGGCAAGAAGCTGTATTTGTGCCCTTATAGCTATTGGCATATTCCAATATCAATGAGATGGTAGAGTCTTAAGAACTATTCTGAGCAATTTTGCTCATTAGGGCATCTAATACTGACTACCAAAAAAAAAAAAAAAATCAGTAAGTCTATACTGTTCACTTTTCTTCCTACTCAAAACTAAGGGTTTTTTGTTTTGTCTTTTCTTTTCTACTCAAGACATACAAGATTTAATTAAGAATGACATCTTACAGAGGAGTCAAGATGGCGGAGAAATAGCAGGCTGAGACTACTTCAGGTAGCGGGAGATCAGCTAGATAGCTTATCTAAAGATTGCAAACACCTACAAATCCAACGGGAGATTGAAAAGAAGAAGAACAGCAACACTAGAAACAGAAAATCAACCACTTTCTGAAAGGTAGGACTGGCGGAGAAGTGAATCCAAAGCGATGGGAAGATAGACCACGGAGGGAGGGGCCGGCTCCTGGCAAGCGGCGGAGCAACGGATCACAAAATCAGGACTTTAAAAGTCTGTTCTGCTGAGGGACATCGCTCCAGAGGCTTAACCGGGGTGAAGCCCACGTGGGGTCAGCGTGGCCTCGGGTCCCGCAGGGTCACAGAAGGATCGGGGGTGTCTGAGTGTCACAGAGCTTACAGGTATTAGAACAGGAAGCCGGCTACAGAGACAGAGCTGAGGAGTGAGCTCTAAGCTCGGGGTTACCTTGAACCGGTCGCAGGCTCGGTCAGCTTGGAGCACGGCCAGAGGCCAGGGTGACGGGAGTAATTGGACGCTGTTCTCTGAGGGCGCACTGAGGAGTGGGGCCCCGGGCTCTCGGCTCTACCAGCCCAGACTGGGAGGCCACCATCTTCATTCCCATCCTCCGGAACTCTACGGAAAGCGCTCAGGGAACAAAAGCTCCCGAAAGCAAACCCGAGTGGATTACTCAGACCGCCCTGGGTAAGGGCGGTGCAACTCCGCCTGGGGCAAAGACACTTGAGAATCACTACAACAGGCCCCTCCCCCAGAAGACCAACAAGAAACCCAGCCAGGACCAAGTTCACCTACCAAGGAGTGCAGTTTCAATACCAAGGAGAGCATCGGAATTCCAGAGGAGGAGAAAGCAAAGCACAGAACTCATGGCTTACTCCCCATGATTCTTTAGCCATGCAGTAAATTTAATTTTTTTTTCTTTTTCAATTTTTTTTTCTTCTGCTAATTTTTTTTAACTTTTACCCTTTTCTTTTTTAACATTTTTAACTAGTTTATCTAATATATATATATATATATATATATATATATATATATATATATTTCTTTTTTATATTTTTTTCTTTATTCGTTTTCTTTTTTTAATTGTTCCTTTTTTTTTTTCTGAACCTCTTTTTATCCCCTTTCTCCCCCCCACGATTTGAGATCTCTTCTGGTTTGGTTAAAGCATATTTTCCTGGGGTCTTTGCCACCCTTTTAGTATTTTACTTGCTCCTTCATATACTCTTATCTGGACAAAATGACAAGGCGGAAAAATTCACCACAAAAAAAAGAACAAGAGGCAGTACCAAAAGCTAGGGACCTAATCAATACAGACATTGGTAATATGTCAGATATAGAGTTCAGAAGGATAATTCTCAAGGTTCTAGCTGGGCTCGAAAAAGGCACGGAAGATATTAGAGAAACCCTCTCGGGAGATATAAAAGCCCTTTCTGGAGAAATAAAAGAACTACAATCTAACCAAGTTGAAATCAAAAAAGCTATTGGGGCGCCTGGGTGGCTCAGTGGGTTAAGCCGCTGCCTTCGGCTCAGGTCATGATCTCGGAGTCCTGGGATCGAGCCCCGCATCGGGCTCTCTGCTCTCTCGGAGAGCCTGCTTCCTCCTCTCTCTCTGCCTGCCTCTCTGCCTGCTTGTGATCTCTCTGTCAAAAAAAAAAAAAAAAAAAAAAAAAGCTATTAATGAGGTGCAATAAAAAATGGAGGCTCTCACTGCTAGGATAAATGAGGCAAAGAAAGAATTAGCGATATAGAAGACCAAATGACAGAGAATAAAGAAGCTGAGCAAAAGAGGGACAAACAGCTACTGGACCATGAGGGGAGAATTCGAGAGATAAGTGACACCATAAGACGAAACAACATTAGAATAATTGGGATTCCAGAAGAAGAGGAAACAGAGAGGGGAGCAGAAGGTATATTGGAGAGAATTATTGGAGAGAATTTCCCCAATATGGCAAAGGGAACAAGCATCAAAATCCAGGAGGTTCAGAGAACCCCCCTCAAAATCAATAAGAATAGGTCCACACCCCATCACCTAATAGTAAAATTTACAAGTCTTAGTGACAAAGAGAAAATCCTGAAAGCAGCCTGGGAAAAGAAGTCTGTAACATACAATGGTAAAAATATTAGATTGGCAGCAGACTTATCCACAGAGACCTGGCAGGCCAGAAAGAGCTGTCATGATATATTCAGAGCACTAAATGAGAAAAACATGCAGCCAAGAATACTATATCCAGCTAGGCTATCATTGAAAATAGAAGGAGAGATTAAAAGCTTCCAGGACAAACAAAAACTGAAAGAATTTGCAAACACCAAACCAGCTCTACAGGAAATATTGAAAGGGGTCCTCTAAGCAAAGAGAGACCCTCAAAGTAGTAGATCAGAAAGGAACGGAAACAATATACCATAACAGTCACCTTACAGGCAATACAATGGCACTAAATTCATATCTCTCAATAGTTACCCTGAATGTTAATGGGCTAAATGCCCCAATCAAAAGACACAGGGTATCAGAATGGATAAAAAAACAAAACCCATCTATATGTCGCCTACAAGAAACTCATTTTAAACCCAAAGACACCTCCAGATTTAAAGTGAGGGGGTGGAAAAGAATTTACCATGCTAATGGACATCAGAAGAAAGCAGGAGTGGCAATCCTTATATCAGATCAATTAGATTTTAAACCAAAGACCATAATAAGAGATGAGGAAGGACACTATATCATAGTCAAAGGATCTATCCAACAAGAAGATCTAACAATTTTAAATATCTATGCCCCTAACGTGGGAGCAGCCAACTATATAAACCAATTAATAACAAAATCAAAGAAACACATCAACAATAATACAATAGTAGTAGGGGACTTTAACACTCCCCTCATGGAAATGCACAGATCATCCAAGCAAAAGATCAACAAGGAAATAAAGGCCTTAAATGACACACTGGACCAGATGGACATCACAGATATATTCAGAAAAGTTCATCCCAAAGCAACAGAATACACATTCTTCTCTAGTGCACATGGAACATTCTCCAGAATAGATCACATCCTCGGTCCTAAATCAGGTCTCAACCGGTATCAAAAGATTGGGATCATTCCCTGCATATTTTCAGACCACAATGCTCTGAAGCTAGAACTCAATCACAAGAGGAAATTTGGAAAGAACCCAAATACATGGAGACTAAACAGCATCCTTCTAAAGAATGAATGGGTCAACCAGGAAATTAAAGAAGAATTGCAAAAATTCATGGAAACAAATGATAATGAAAACACAACGGTTCAAAGGCAGTCCTGAGAGGAAAATATATAGCGGTACAAGCCTTTCTCAAGAAACAAGAAAGGTCTCAGGTACACAACCTAACCCTACACCTAAAGGAGCTGGAGAAAGAACAAGAAAGAAACCCTAAACCCAGCAGGAGAAGAGAAATCATAAAGATCACAGCAGAAATCAATGAAATAGAAACCAAAAAAAAAAAAAAAAAATAGAACAAATCAACGAAACTAAGAGCTTGTTCTTTGAAAGAATTAATAAGATCGTAAACCCCTGGCCAGACTTATCAAAAAGAAAAGAGAAAGGACCCAAATAAATAAAATCATGAATGAAAGAGGAGAGATCACAACTAACACCAAAGAAATACAGACAATTAAAAGAACATACTATGAGCAACTCTACGCCAACAAATTTGACAATCTGGAAGAAATGGATGCATTCCTAGAGACATATAAACTACCACAACTGAACCAGGAAGAAATAGAAAGCCTGAACAGACCCATATCCAGTAAGGAGATTGAAAGAGTCATCAAAAATCTCCAAACAAAAGCCCAGGGCCAGACGGCTTCCCGGGGGAATTCTACCAAACATTTAAAGAAGAACTAATTCCTATTCTTCTGAAACTGTTCCAAAAAATAGAAATGGAAGGAAAACTTGCAAACTCAGTTTATGAGGCCAGCATCACCTTGATCCCAAAACCAGACAAGGATCCCATCAAAAAAGAGAACTACAGACCAATATCCTTGATGAACACAGATGCAAAAATTCTCACCAAAATACTAGCCAATAGGATTCAACAGTACATTAAAAGGATTATTCACCACGACCAAGTGGGATTTATTCCAGGGCTGCAAGGTTGGTTCAACATCCACAAATCAATCAATGTGATACAACACATTAATAAAAGAAAGAACAAGAACCATATGATACTCTCCATAGATGCTGAAAAAGCATTTGACAAAGTACAGCATCCCTTCCTGATCAAAACTCTTCAAAGTGTAGTGATAGAGGGTACATACCTAATATTATCAAAGCCATCTATGAGAAACCCACCGCAAATATCATTCTCAATGGAGAAAAACTGAAAGCTTTTCCGCTAAGGTCAGGAACACGGCAGGGATGTCCGTTATCACCACTGCTATTCAACATAGTACTAGAAGTCCTAGCCTCAGCAATCAGACAACAAAAGGAAATTAAAGGCATCCAAATCGGCAAAGAAGAAGTCAAACTATCACTCCTTGCAGATGATATGATACTATATGTGGAAAACCCAAAAGACTCCACTCCAAAACTGCTAGAACTTGTACAGGAATTCAGTAAAGTGTCAGGATATAAAATCAATGCACAGAAATCAGTTGCATTTCTCTACACCAACAACAAGACAGAAGAAAGAGAAATTAAGGAGTCCATCCCATTTACAATTGCACCCAAAACTATAAGATACCTAGGAATAAACCTAACCAAAGAGGCTAAGAATCTGTACTCAGAAAACTATAAAGTACTCACGAAAGAAATTGAGGAAGACACAAAGAAATGGAAAAATGTTCCATGCTCCTGGATTGGAAGAATAAATATTGTGAAAATGTCTATGCTACCTAAAGCAATCTACACATTTAATGCAATTCCTATCAAAGTACCATCCATTTTTTTTCAAAGAAATGGAAAAATAATCCTAAAATTTATATGGAACCAGAAAAGACCTCGAATAGCCAAAGGAATATTGAAAAAGAAAGCCAAAGTCGGTGGCATCACAATTCCGGACTTCAAGCTCTATTACAAAGCTGTCCTCATCAAGACAGCATGGTACTGGCACAAAAACAGACACATAGATCAACGGAACAGAATAGAGAGCCCAGAAATAGACCCTCAACTCTATGGTCAACTAATCTTCGACAAAGCAGGAAAGAATGTCCAATGGAAAAAAGACAGCCTCTTCAATAAATGGTGTTGGGAAAATTGGACAGCCACATGCAGAAAAATGAAATTGGATCATTTCCTTACACCACACACGAAAATAGACTCAAAATGGATGAAGGACCTCAATGTGAGAAAGGAATCCATCAAAATCCTTGAGGAGAACACAGGCAGCAACGTCTTCGACCTCAGCCGCAGCAACATCTTCCTAGGAACATCGCCAAAGGCAACAGAAGCAAGGGCAAAAATGAACTATTGGGATTTTATCAAGATCAAAAGCTTTTGCACAGCAAAGGAAACAGTTAACAAAACCAAAAGACAACTGTCAGAATGGGAGAAGATATTTGCAAATGACATATCAGATAAAGGGCTAGTGTCCAAAATCTATAAAGAACTTGGTAAACTCAACACCCAAAGAACAAATAATCCAATCAAGAAATGGGCAGAAGACATGAACAGACATTTCTGCAAAGAAGACATCCAGATGGCCAACAGACACATGAAAAAGTACTCCACATCACTCGGCATCAGGGAAATACAAATCAAAACCACAATGAGATATCACCTCACACCAGTCAGAATGGCTAAAATTAACAAGTCAGGAAACGACAGATGCTGGCGAGGATGCGGAGAAAGGGGAACCCTCCTACACTGGTGGTGGGAATGCAAGCTGGTGCAACCACTCTGGAAAACAGCATGGAGGTTCCTCAAAATGTTGAAAATAGAACTACCCTATGACCCAGCAATTGCACTGCTGGGTATTTACCCTAAAGATACAAACGTAGTGATCCGAAGGGGCACGTGCACCCGAATGTTTATAGCAGCAATGTCTACAATAGCCAAACTATGGAAAGAACCTAGATGTCCATCAACAGACGAATGGATAAAGAAGAAGTGGTATATATATACACAATGGAATACTATGCAGCCATCAAAAGAAATGAAATCTTGCCATTTGCGACGACATGGATGGAACTAGAGGGTATCATGCTTAGCGAAATAAGTCAATCGGAGAAAGACAACTATCATATGATCTCCCTGATATGAGGAAGTGGAGATGCTACATGGGGGCTTAAGGGGGTAGGAGAAGAGTAAATAAAACAAGATGGGATTGGGAGGGAGACAAACCATAAGTGACTCTTAACCTCACAAAACACACTGAGGGTTGTGGGGGGAGGGGTGTTGGGAGATGAAGGGTGGGGTTATGGACATTGGGGCGGTATGTGCTATGGTGAGTGCTGTGAAGTGTGTAAACCTGGCGATTCACAGACCTGTACCCCTTGGGATAAAAAAGTATTATATGTTTATAAAAAATAAAAAAAATAAATAAAAAATAAAAAATAAGGTCAATTCTAGAACTCTGCTGTGTAATTTGTTAACTGCAGCCAATTGTGGCCATTTAAACTTAAATTGAAGTTAAATAAAATTTAAAGTCCATTCCTTTCTAAGACCAAAAAAAAAGATTTTTTAATAAAATTTATAAGTCCATTCCTTTCTAAGACAAAAAGGAAAGAAAGAAAGAAAGAAAGAGAAAGAAACAAAAGTAAAGTCAATTCCTTTGTTACACTACATATTTTAGGAGCTCATTAGTCACATACAGTAGAAGGTTATCATAATAAACAGTACAGTCTATAGAGTATTTTCATCAACCCAGAAAGTTCTTCTGGGGAGCACCCTTCTAGAAATAGAAATGAAAATTACTGAAGTTATGAAATAAATACACAGGTTTAATATCAAACTAAATAAAACAAAACAGATTAGTAACCTGGAAAAGAAGTAATTAGAAAACATCAAAATTTGTAATAGAGTGGGAAGCTTGACAGATCCTCTGCCCTTAAAACAACTGTTTAACTGGAGAGAATATTTTTAAAAAATCATGAAAGGGTAGTCTCTGGTTATTGTCCTACTAGCACACAAAAGTAGAGAAACATTCACTCAAAGAAATATATTAAATCTTGGTAAGAACAGTGAGACTCTATGATATTTAAGCCATTACTTTCTCCCTTTCCCCATAACCTATACCAGCTCAAAATTATGGAAACTTTACTCTTGGCACATGGAGGCACATCCAGGGTCTTCCCTCTCCCTCCACTTCTAGGTCTAAGGCCATAGCTTCACTGGTATTTCTCAGGCCTCCTAACTCCAAAACTCTATTCGATGTGGGAACAGCTAAGAAAACTAAAACTCTCTTTCCACACCCACCGAGATCCTACTTATTATAAAAGAAGCTCTATTTCAGACCAAAAAAAAAAAAAAATTCAGGAAAATGGGGGCCCTGACCATACCTACCATAGCTCACCTGTAGGATAAAGGTTCCATGACCAAAAGGAAAGCCAAGGAACACAGGAGCTAACCACCCTTCTAATATTTTTCTGTAGAACTAAAGTGTCAATCTAAGAGAGGTTGGCCTCTGCTCCCACACCTAGCCACTATGCAAAGGCACTGAAATTCTACCTAGTGGAAGAGAACGGCTATAAGAGAAATGACTTTATTTAGAAGAGAGCATGGAGAACTTTATGACTAAGGGTCTTGCCCAAGAATGTGCCCCCTTAAAGAGGAAACTTCCAAGCTACCAGCCCCTGACTGAACATATGGAAAAAACTGTAAACTCCCTCAGCTATGACAGGGCCATGCATACACATTCAATAGTAAAGAATAAAAATCTAACTGACAAAGGTGACAAAAGTACAGCCTCTAATAAGTGACTTATGCTGATATAGGGATAGTAGTTGATGAAAGACAAAAAAAAAAGCAAAAAAAAAGAAGAAAGAAAAAAATGTATATGAGCAAAGATAGCAGAGGATGTGTACTACAGAGGGAAATAGACTTCACAGAATTAATTTAATCAACTCACTAAACCCATAAACAAATGACAAAGCAAAAACAAAATAACATTAGTCCCAATGGGACCAATAACCGGTGTAACTACAATATGTTATATAAAATGTCCACTTTGAAAAAAAATAATAAAAAATTTTAAAAAATTAAAAAATAAAATAAAATGTTCACTTTGGGGGTACCTGGGTGGCTCAGTTGGCTAAGCAGCTGCCTTCAGCTCAGGTCATGATCTCAGGGTCCTGGGATTGAGCCCTACCTTGGGTTCCTTGCTCAGTGAGGAGTTTGCTTCCCCTTTTTCCCTTTCACTCCTCCTGCTTGTGCTCTCTCTGTCAAATAAATAAAAATCTTAAAAAAAATAAAAATAAAATGTCCACTTTGTAACAAAAAAATTACAAGATAAAGACAGAGAAAGTGCAACCCATATACAGTTCAAAGAACCAGCTTATAATAAAACTGTCTTTGAGGGACACAACTAGTAGGTTAAAGAAAGACTTCACTAACAACTGTAACTATGTTCAAAGAACTAAAGGCAACAATGTCTAAATAATTAAGCATTTATTTGTTTATTCTTAACTAGTGCAAAAGATAACTGTTCAAAGTAAAAATAGTAACCAGGGATTGGGTGATTAATAACATAGATAAATAAAATGAATGACCACAATGTCATACATGATGGCAGGAAAGAACTGGTAATACACTATTATAAGATACTTGCATTAAATGTGAAACAGTGTAGTATTATTTGAAGTTAATACTATTTGTGAATGTATATTACAAACTTTTGGGAAACCATTAAATATTTTAAAAGAAGCATAATACAGTACGAGAGGAGATAAAACTTTATCATATAAAATGCTTAATTAAAATCTGAAAAGAAAGAAAAAGGAATGGGAGGGAAGGAAAAGCAAAGAAAAAAATAATGAATATAAGAGTGCTAACTTGAAGAAAGCTGAATAGTTATATTAATTTCATAAAGCTGATTTCAGGACAGAAAAATGTCCAAGGATAAAAAGAAGTATTATAGGGAGAGGAATCCAAGATGGCAGAAAAGTAGGAGGCCTTAGTTTTGTCTGGTCCCAGCCATTCAGCTAGACAGCTATCAAATAATTGTGAACACCTGCAAACTGAACAGGAGAGCTAAGAAAAGAATTGCTGCAATTCTACAAATAGAAAAGCAACCACTTTCTGCAAGAATGACAAGACAGAAAAACTTACCCTCAAAAAAGAGAACAAGAGGCATACTGACTGTCAGGGATGTAATCAGTATGGTTATAAATAAGATGTCAGAACTAGAGATCAGAATAATGATTATAAAGATACTACCTGGGCTTGAAAAAAGCATGGAAGGTACTAGAGAATCCCTTTCTGGAGAAATAAAAGAACTATAATCAAGTCAAAATCAAAAAAGTTATTAATGAGATGCAATAAAAAAAGAAGGCTCTAATGACTAGGATAAATGAAGCAGAAGAATTAGTGACATAAAAAACAAAATGATAGAGGAAAAAAGAGGATGAGAAAAAGAGATAAACAACTACTGGATCATGAAGGGAGAATTTGAGAGATAAGTGACACGATAAATAAAACAATATTGGAATAATTGGGACTCCAGGAGAAGAGGAAAGAGAGATAGGGGCAGAAAGTATACTGGAGCAAATTATAGCTGAGATTTCCCTAATATGGGAAGAAAATAGGCATTTAAGTCCAGGAGGTACAGAGAATCCCCCTGAAAATCAATAAAAATAGGTCAACACCTAAACTTAAAGAAGCTTGTAAATCTCAAAGACAAAGAGAAAATCCTGAAAGCAGCTCAGGACAGGAGGTCTGTAACATACAAGGGTAGAAACATTAGACAGGCAACAGACCTATCCACAGAGACCTGGCAGGCCAGAAAAGACTGGCATGATATATTCAAGGTGCTGAATGAGAAAAATATGCAGGCAAGAACACTTCATCTAGCAAGGCTGTAATTCAAAATAGAAGGAGAAATAAAAAGCTTCCAGGACAAACAGAAACTAAAAGAATCTGTGAACACTAAACCAACCCTGCAGAAATATTAAAGGAGATCCTTGAATCGAAGAGAGAGCCCAAAAGTAACATACACTTTAGAAAGGTACAGAGACAATTTATAGAAACAGTGAATTCACAGGTAATACAATGGCACTAAATTCATATCGTTCAATAGTTACTCTGAATGTAAATGGGCTAAAATCCCCAGTCAAAGACACAGGGTATTAGATTGGGGAAAAAACAAACAAACAAAAAACCTAACAAACAAAAAAACAAGACCTATTAATATGCTGTCTGTGAAAGACTCATTTTAGACCCAAACACCTCTAGATTGAAAGTGAGAGGGTGGAAAACCATTTGTCATGCTAATGGACATCAAAAGAAGGCTGGGGTGCCAATCCTCATATCAGAAAAATTAGATTTTAAACCAAAGACTGTAGTAAGAGATGACGAAGGACACTGTATCATAACTGAAGGATCTATCCAGCAAGAAAATCTAAAAATTGTAAATGTTTATGCCTCAACATGGGAACAAACAATTATATAAACCAATTAATAACAAAGTTAAAGAAACACACTGATAATAATATAATAATAGTAGGGGGCTTTAACACCCTACTCACTGTAATGGACAGATAATCTAAGCAGAAGATCAACAAGGAAATACAGCTTTGAATAACACACTGGACTAGATGGACTTCACAGATATATTCAGAGCATTCCACCCTAAAGCAACAGAATACACATTCTTCTAGAGTGCATATGGAACATTCTCCAGAACAGATCACATTCTGGGTCACAAATCAGGTCCTGACCTAGTAACAAAAGACTGGGATCATTCCCTGCATATTTTCCAGACCACAGTGCTTTGAAATTGGAACTCAATCACAGAAGGAAATTTGGAAAGAACTCAACATACATGGAGGTTACAGAGCATCTTACTGAAGAATGAATGGGTCAAACAGGAAATTTAAAAAGAATTTTAAAAATTAATGGAAACAAGTGAAAATGAAAACACAACTGTTCAAAACTTTGGGATGCAGCAAAGGCAGTCCTAAGATGGAAACATATAGCAATATAAGCCTTTCTCAAGAAACAAGAAAGGTCTCAAATACACAACCTGACATCTAAAGGAGCTGGAGATAAAAGCAAATAAAGCCTAAACCCAGCATGAGAAGGTAATTAAGAAAGATCAGAGCAGAAATCAATGAGATAGAAACCAAAAGAACAGTAGAACAGATCAACGAAACTAGAAGCTGATTCTTTCAAAGAATTAATAAGACTTATCAAAGAGAAAAGAGAAAGGACCCAAATTAATAAAATCATAAAGGAAAGAGGAGAGATCACAACCAACACCAAAGAAATACAAACAATTATAAGAACATATAGCAACTAAATACCAACAAATTAGACAATCTGGAAGAAATGGATGCATTCCTAGAGGCCTACAGACTACCAAAACTGTAACAGAAGAAATAGAAAACCTGAAAAGACCTATAGCCAGCAAGGTAACCACAAATCTCCCAACAAATGAGTCCAGGGCCCGATGGCTTCCCAGGGGAATTCTACCAAACATTTAAAAATTAACAACTATTCTTCTAAAGCTGTTTAAAAAAATAGAAATGGAAGGAAAATTTCAAAACTCTTTCTATGATGACAGCATTACCCTGATCCCAAATCCAAACAAAGACCCCACCTAAAAGGGGAATTACAGGGGCGCCTGGGTGGCTCAGTGGTTAAGCCGCTGCCTTCGGCTCAGGTCATGATCTCAGGGTCCTGGGATCGAGTCCCACATCGGGCTCTCTGCTCAGCAGGAAGCCTGCTTCCCTCTCTCTCTCTCTCTGCCTGCCTCTCCGTCTACTTGTGATCTCTCTCTGTCAAATAAATAAATAAAATCTTAAAAAAAAGGGGGGAATTACAGACCAATATCCCTGATGAACATGGATGCAAAAATTCTCACCAAGATACTAGCCAGTAGGATCCAACAGTACATTAAAAGGATCATTCATCATGACCAAGTGTAATGTATTCCTGGGCTGCAAGTGTGGTTCAATATCTGCAAATCAATCAGTGTGATACAAAACATAAATAAAAGAAAGGACAAAAACCATATGATCCTCTCGATAGATGCAGAAAAAGCATTTGACAAAGTACAGCATCCTTTCTTTTTTTTTAAGATTTTATTTATTTAATTGACAAAGAGAGAGAGAAACAGTGAGAGAGGGAACACAAGCAGAGGGAGTGGGAGAGAGAGGGAGAGGCAGGCTTCTTCCTGAGCAGGGTGCTTGATGTGGGACACAATCCAGGATCTTGGGATCATAACCAAACCCAAAAGCAGATGCTTAACAACTGAGTCACCCAGGTCTCCCAACAGCATCCTTTCTTGATTAAAAGTCTTCAGCATAGGGATAGAGGGAACACACTTCAATACCATAAGAGCCCACAGCAAATATAATTCTCAGTGGAGAAAAACTGAGAGCTTTTCCCCTAAGGTCAGGAACACAGCAAGGATGTCACTATCACCACTGTTATTCAGCATAGTACTAGAAGTCCTAGACTCAGCCATCAGACATCAAAAAGAAATAAAAGGCATCTGGATCAGCAAAGAAGAAGTGAAACTCTAACTCTTTGCAGATAACATGACAATCTATGTGGAAAACCCAAAAGACTCCACCCCAAAATTGCTAGAACTCACATAGGAATTCAACAACGTGGTAGGATATAAAATTAATGCACAGAAATCAGTTGCATTTCTAGTCAATAAAAATAAGACAGAAGAAAGAGAAATTAAGGAATCTATACCATTTAAAATTGCACCAAAACCCATAAGATACCTAGGACTAAACCTAACCAAGGAGGTAAAGGATCTATACTCAGAAAATTGTAGAACATTCATGAAAGAAATTGAAGAAGACAAAAGAATTGGAAAGACGTTCTATGCTCTTGGATTGGAAGAACAAATATTGCTAAATTGCCTACGTTACCTAGAGTAATCTATACATTCAATGCAATCCCTATCAAAATACCATCTACCTTTTTCACAGAGCTGGAACAAATCATCCTAAAATTTGTATGGAACTAGAAAAGACCCCAAGTAGCCAAAGAAATGTTGAAAAAGAAAACCAAAGCTGGTGGCATCACAAATCTGGACTTCAAGCTGTGTTACAAAGCTGTGATCATCAAGGCAGTATGGTACTGGCACAAAAACAGACACATATATCAATGGAACAGAAGAGAGAACCCAGATATGGACTCTCAACTCTTAACTAATCTTTGACAAATCAGGAAAGAATATCCAATGGAAATAAAGACAGTCTCTTCAATAAGTGGTATTAGGAAAGCTGGACAGCCATGTGCAGAAGAATGAAACTGGACCATTTCTTTACAGCATACATAAAAAAGACTCAAAATGGATGAAAGACCTAAATGTGAGACAGGAATCCATCAAAATCCGGAAGAAGAACACAGGCAGCAACCTCTTCAACCTCAGCCACAGCAACTGCTTGCTAGACACATCTCCCCGAAGACAAGGGAACAAAGGCAAAAATGAACTTACGGGAACTTCATCAAAATAAAAAGCTTCTGCATAGCAAAGAAAACAGTCAACAAAGCCAAAAGACAACCAACAAAATGGAAGAAGATATTTGCAAATGACATATCAGATAAAGGGCTAGTGTCCAAAATCTATAAAGAACTTGGCAAACTCAACACCCAAAGAACAAATAATCCAATCAAGAAATGGGCAGAAGACATGAACAGACATTTCTGCAAAGAAGACATCCAGATGGCCAACAGACACATGAAAAAGTGCTCCACATCACTCGGCATCAGGGAAATACAAATCAAAACCACAATGAGATATCACCTCACACCAGTCAGAATGGCTAAAATTAACAAGTCAGGAAACGACAGATGCTGGCGAGGATGCGGAGAAAGGGGAACCCTCCTACACTGGTGGTGGGAATGCAAGCTGGTGCAACCACTCTGGAAAACAGCATGGAGGTTCCTCAAAATGTTGAAAATAGAACTACCCTATGACCTAGCAATTGCACTGCTGGGTATTTACCCTAAAGATACAAACGTAGTGATCTGAAGGGGCACGTGCACCCGAATGTTTATAGCAGCAATGTCTACAATAGCCAAACTATGGAAAGAACCTAGATGTCCATCAACAGACGAATGGATAAAGAAGAAGTGGTATATATATACACAATGGAATACTATGCAGCCATCAAAAGAAATGAAATCTTGCCATTTGCGACGACGTGGATGGAACTAGAGGGTGTCATGCTTAGTTAAAAAGTCAGTCGGAGAAAGAAAACTATCATATGATCTCCCTGATATGAGGGAGAGGAGATGCAACATGGGGGTTAAGGGGGTAGGAGAAGAGTAAATAAAACAAGATGGGATTGGGAGGGAGACAAACCATAAGTGACTCTCAATCTCACAAAACAAACTGAGGGTTGATGGGGGGAGGGGTGTTGGGAGGGGGGGAGTTAATGGACATTGGGGCGGGTATGTGCTATGGTGAGTGCTGTGAAGTGTGTAAACCTGGCGATTCACAGACCTGTACCCCTGGGGATAAAAATATATGTTTATAAAAAATAAAATTAAAAAAAAATTAAAAAAAAATCTTTTTTTCTTATAACCTGGAAGAGACTGAGAAAGATACAAACTTTATATACAACCTAAATGGATTCTGTTTAAATTATTATCACATCCCTAACTTTTATGTTATTTAATGTTTTAGCTTTATCTTGCTTATATTTAGCTTACATATTAGACATGATTCATTTTACCTAAGATTATCCATTTTCACTTAGGTTTACTCACATCTTTACTAATTTCTTTGCTTAATTCTTTCTTTCTGATCTCTTTTTATTTTCTGGGTCACTTTCTTTTCTTTGAAATACTACTTCAGTACTTCTTTTATTGAAGGTCTGTTCATGGCAATTTTTCTCCATTTATTAATCTAATATATTTCACCCCCATGCTTAAAAGAGTCCAGTTAGAAAGAAAAATTAGGTTGACAGTTATTTTACTGCAGGGCTTTGAATCCACCACATTCCATTGTTCCTGTTGAGAAGTTTGTTTTCATACTGATTTTTGTTCACTTATAGAAAATCTTGTCTTTTTCTCTTTAGTCGTTATTTAAATATTTTCTCTATTTTTGGTGTTCTGTAGTTTCACCTTAATATACCTACAGATGCATTTCTTTTACATACATGGCTTAGGATACATTATGTTCTTTAAATCTTCATCAATTTGGAGACATCTTAGTCACTCTATTTATTTGGATGTTATACATTGGGAAAAAGGGAATTCTTAAACTGTTCGAAGACTATTAATTCTGTGGTTGGATTGACCCTGATATCTGGAGACTGGAAGCATTAGTAGGGCTCCATTGTTAGCACAGAGGTATGTGAGGAGCAGTAGTAAATGGAGTCCTGGTCAAAATCTGACTTACACTGAGTCTGTTGGGTCTGCTGACATACCATTGTTCACTTTTGCTATTCCTTAATGTAATATTGTGATCAATATATTTGGATGTTGAGTTAACATTTAACTCAAGATTTAACACTAACTATGGATTTAATGCACAGTGGGTTGAGTTAACCCCTATACTGGATTTAACACACATTGGTAGGGTAAAATCTAACAGGGAGAGGAGCCAAATGGAAGCCTCTAAAACTACATCCCTATCCTGGCCAATGAATTAATAGTGAATTAAAAATTACCACACTTCAAAAGATATACCCCTTACAGAAACTAGAGGGACCCTGGAGAATGACTTTAGACCATAGCAAGCTGAACTTGATCAGTAGTAACCCTAATCATACCATATGAAGCATGGAATTTTTATTATAACACAATAATATGACTTCAGATACATGGTCTTATGGCCTAAATGGTGTCCCTATAAATTCATATTTTAAAGCCCTAACCTCCAGAGCCTAACTAAACTTGTCACATTGATCTTGGACTTCCAGCCTCAAGAACTGTGAAAAAATAAATTTCTGTCCCCTAACTCACCCAGTCCATCGTTATTTGTTATAGCAGCCCTAGCAAACCCATATATACGATATATGGCCATTAAATCAATGGTGACTGTATTCTACTCTATCTCAATTTAAAAAGAGTATCATAAACAGATTGCATTAAAATGTAATGGACAACAATAACCATTCCTAATTTTGCTCCAGGGATATGTTAATTCTCCTGGTCTTTGTTATGACATAGTTCATAGATATTTGGACATCCCACAGAATTTCACATTTTTCCATTATAGAAATAACGTCATATTTATTGGACAGCATCACTAAGTGGTGGCTAGCATGCAGAGAATTTGGAAAGACACATGCTCCCCAGATAATGGAAGATAAATTTCTATAGAGATGCAGAGAAGCCTGTGATTTCAGCAAAGCATTTAGAGGTATAGAGGTCAGATGTGTGTCAGGACAACTCCTCTTGAATAAAAGATAAATTGCTGCATCTTGCATCTTATATTGAAAAGAAGCAAGTCTGATGCTTGATAAGTCTTTTTACGTTCTGAAGAAGATACATTACACATCTCGGACTGCTCTTCCAGCTCATAAGATGGGTGACATGAAAGACTATCGATTTTGAGTGAATCTTGAGTACAAAAGGGCTCTGTAGCAGGTCCAGGAAATGACGCAATCAATTACATGCTGGACCACAACATCCAGAAGACCCTACAGTGTTAAAGTTGTCAGTGGTGGAAAAGGATGCAATGCAGAGTTTATCCCAAGCCACAGTGGGAAAATCATTATGCAGACCCTGAAGTTATAAAGCAAGGCCATTCTATGTGCAGCAGAGAATTAATACACCTTCTTAAAACAGCTGTTAGTAAGTTACTGGACCCTGGTGGAGAAAAACCCTTGACTACAGGACTCTCAGTGACCATGCATCTGGAACTGCCATCATGAGCCTGTTTCCGTTCAAACTACCAAGCCATTAACTTCAGAAAGCCAAGCAGCAACCTTTATAAGGTATAAATAGTACAATTAGGATAAAATATGAGCAATACCAGGATGCATGAGCATCTTCCATGAACAGATAACCCAAGCCCCCGTATGACCTATCACAGTTGTCCTAGCACCACTCCCTCAGGTTCCACCTATGGCAGTAGGAAGCTATGACTCTGTGAAAGAAAAGGTTCAGTATGTGGTTGAAATCCATTGGTGGCCTCAAAAGATAGTGGCAAAATAATATCTTTTTAGCAGACAGAGCTGTACACTGGAACACCAAGTCATCCTCTTTGTATATGAAGAGAAGGGCTCTGAGATGGAAATATATATAGATTCAAGAACAATATGAAATGACTAATGACCTGACTGACTAGTCAGGATCCTGTAAGAAAAAAGAACAGATAATTGAATGCAAGTACCTCTAGGAGATAGTATCTGGATGATGGATGAACATATGAGAAGAGGCACAATTAACATTTATCAGAAATCAGACAAAATAACTTGGTCAGATGACATTAGAGTCTTTGTCACTGACCTCTCCAGCTCTGACACAATAGGCAACAGTGCAGTGATGGAGGCTGTGCATGAGTACAACAACATATACTCATACTTACTAAGGCCAAATAGCAATGGCTGCCTTTGAGTGTCTGACTTTTCAACAACGAAGACCAATGCTGAGGCCCTGATAAGGTATTATTTCTCTAGGGGATCATTTGGTAAAAAATTAATTATACTGGACCCTGTATCTTGGAAGGACCAGCGACTTATTCTGCATGTGTGTTTGTCTTTCTTGCCCACAGAACCTCAGCCAGCATTATCTTTGGGGCTTATAGAGTTCCTGTTCCCACAGAAGTGGAATGTGATGTGAATATGGGACCCACTTGACAGCAAAGGCGATAAAGAAGTGAGACCATGACAACGGGATACACTGTCTCATGTCACCCCCTCCTATCTGGAAGCTGCCATCCTTCTAAAAGTATTAGAACAGGCCGCGGGGGCTATACCTAAGATGGTGTACCTGAAGGGGCAATACTCTGCAAGGATGGGAAACTACCTTCCAGCATGTAGTGTGCATACAGTGTGCATACATGCAGTGTGCATCTCTGAATCAGAGAACTCTATGTGATGCTATTGCTCTGATAGAAAGTGTATATCAGCTAGGTACCAAAAACTGGAAAAAAAATATGATGCCACTCTCCATCATTCTCAATGGCATACCATATGATTTTGCACATACTGCCCCTGCAGGATTCGAGGTCTTGATTCTAAAGGGGGGGTGACCTCTCCAGGAGAAAAAAAATAAAGATCCCATTGGAACTACTAGTTATGGCTGTCCACCTGCACTTAGGACTCCTTTTATACAGAAGCTGGCAGGTGAGAAGAGGAGTCACCATATATACAGTGGTAACTGACCCTAATCAGAAGGACAAGATGGGGTCCTCAATCACTCAAGTGATTAATTTGGACGTTTTTTGGTACTCCCTTGCTCACTTGTGACTGCACAAATGCAGCAATCCCACCTAAGAACAGTATAGTTACCAGGAACTCAGACTTGGAAAAGCAGGTTTGGGACCACTAAGTAAGCCACCAAGACTGGCAGAGGTGTTAGCTGAGGACAAAAGGAATCTAGAATAAATAGTGTTCATTTCACTAACCTCTCTCTTCTACATTTCCCCCCCAAAAGATAGTCCCACCAGAACCTTGATGAGATCTCCTCCCAAAAATTTGTATGAAGAAGTGTATTAATATGGCTGAAGAGGTGGACTACAGCAGCTGTCCAGTTGCACCTGTCAAATCTCACAAAAAAAAAAAAAGAAAGAAAGAAAGAAAGAATTTACTGTTCTGCTATAAGGAATGCAGTTAGGAGAATAGTATCAGCCTCAATGCATTCAGGATCAGCCTCAGCTTTCAAGTTGAGGCTATGATTTTCCCAAGCCATTCTTATCCAAGACTGAGCACAGAAGGGATACTAGGTTTAATCATTTCTGCCCAATACAGGATTCCTCAAGCAGGACTCCTGTTTGTTCCAAAGTCCCCACTGGTTTGGCTGAGACTTACTCCTCTGTGTCATGGTCTGAGGCTCTTCCTGACTCTTGTACTTCCTTCCCAATCTCTTCTCAAAGCATCAGATCTAAAGACATTCAACCCATTTTTCACCCTTCTCGTTTTTATCTTTCATAGAAGGTAAATTCCGGGGAATCATTTCACCCTTAATTCTATTTCAATGTTTCCTATAGTTCTAATTAACACAGAACTCAAAATGTGGTAGAACTATATTTTTTAAAGTTTATTTACCATCAAAGTAAGTATCAGGTAAAGAGCTTTGAATGGTATCTAGTTTGCTGTGTGCTCAAGGCGGAAGTCAATTATCTTTGCTTTTTTTTTTTTTTTTTTGCTTTTCTCAATCCTATGCTCCATATTACCAATATGGACTTCATTTCTTCAGTGGCTTATTTTTCTCCTCCCTTTTGACGTACTCCAATTTTATCTCCTCTTATTTTATCATATTTCTTTCTCTGGAATCTTATTTTTTGCTTTGAGGTTTTGTTAATAAGGATATATTAATTCATTAACTTACTAGACTTCATGGTGATACTTCTGGTGACCAATTTTACCTGTTAAATATGACTATTTTTCTGATGATTCTTCTCCAATAAAGGGTTTTCTCTTCCTTTTATCCCTTTTATAATATTGTTGCATAGCACCTATTTCTTTAATTATTACTCATTTTTCAGCGAGGAGTCAGAGAAAAGTTGAGTCATGTTCCAGACAAGGAGGAACTTTTCCTGGTTCATGTGAAGTCCCTCATCGCAAAAAGCTTACGTGGGTGAGGGACTTGGTTTCTTCTTGGTTGAAAGTAAGCACTACTCACTTCTGTTGCACAGCCTCCATTTACTTCCTGAACATAGTCATGTCTTGTACATCTGCACTGGGCAGCTCTTCCCTTATTTCTTGAACCCCAACTAAGTAGAGGGGAGGTTCCTATCTATACACACCTTATTCCCATTGTTAAAAACAAAATAAGGATTAGATGGTTTTCTTCTCTTGGAGGTGTCTTCTACTTTGTGCTACAGTGCTCTGCCAGCCTGCCCTGAAGTCTGCACCTCTGATTAACATTTGTGGTATTTGGAAATTCATCCTCTCATATTGTGCTTTGTGTTAATATGCTTTCTAATTTTATTAAAGATGGAGACTGCCTTTTTTGTTTTTCTTTCTTTTTATTGTTTAGGGTAATCCCCAAGAAGAGAAAGAGATAGAGCTGCCTACTCCAGTATTTTAAAATCACAAGTTTTCTATTCAATTTTTTAAATCATTTTTTAAATTTATTTTCAGCATAACAGTATTCATTGTTTTTGTACCACACCCAGTGCTCCATGCAGTCCGTGCCCTCTCTAATACCCACCACCTGGTTCCCCCAACCTCCCACACCCCCACCTCTTCAAACCCTTCAGATTGTTTTTCAGAGTCCATAGTCTCTCATTGTTCACCTCCCCTTCCAATTTCCCCCATCTCCCTTCTCCTAACTCCCCATGTCCTCCATGCTATTTGTTATGCTCCACAAATAAGTGAAACCATATGATAATTGACTCTCTCTGCTTGACTTATTTCGCTCAGCATAATCTCTTCCAGTCCCGTCCATGTTGCTACAAAAGTTGGGTATTCATCCTTTCTGATGGAGGCATAATACTCCATAGTGTATATGGACCACATCTTCCTTATCCATTCGTCCATTGAAGGGCATCTTGGTTCTTTCCACAGTTTGGCGACCGTGGCCATAGCTGCTATAAACATTGGGGTACAGATGGCCCTTCTTTTCACTACATCTGTATCTTTGGGGTAAACACCCAGTAGTGCAATTGTAGGGTCATAGGGAAGTTCTATTTTTAATTTCTTGAGGAATCTATTCCATTTTATACACAGTGCATTGGGGATAAAATTTTGAAACCATTAACAATGTACTTTCACTCTTTATCTTAATTATACTTTTCTGATTCTCTCTATACATTGAACTAATGGTATTTATCACTTCAGGGAGGGAGAGAGAATGTTACCTAGAATATTAAAAAATTTAACTGTTCAGGTTTGTGTCTCAAATCTGGCTTTCATAAAGGTCTTGTGAGATAAAAGACTCCATATTAATGCTCTCTTGTAAAAGAAAATAAACTAATAAATAATAAAAATCTTCCTTAAGATATGCCAAACAAAATTTGTGGCTCTGACTGCAGTTTTTCCTTTTCACTATAGTTTATGGAGTATAAAATACATGGCATAATATATGGTACGTATAGTAGCTTTATATAGAAAGAAGTGAGAGGGAGAGGGAATGGCAGGATTATAGGTTGTGAGTATCCAGGTGCTCTGCCTTGTGATCAAAATATGGAGGAAAGTTGCAATAGGTGATAGAAACATCAAGACAGATGTTTATGTCTATGTAAGTTTTCCTTGCATAGGAACATGCAAGGTCTATCTCACGAAAATTGCAAGCTTCTTGTAGAGCCCCATGATTAACCTAGTATTATAGCAATGAGGAGAAACTCCAACAGCAAATTAAAAATGGCTAAGAACGTACAGCATGTGGGTCTATGATAGGACTTCTAGTTCTCTATAATTAGTGGAACAAGAAGGAATGCCAGAAGTTTCCAGACGTCCAGTACATAAGAGCAGAGACAGTGGTGTACCAGACGCCTGGACTTGGGAAAAGGAAGTCTCATAGTGTGATGACCTTGAAATCAGAGACTACAGCAAGTCAGAATTCTGGAATATCTGCCATTATAACAAGTTCTAAATTCTCAGAGGCTATAAAAATACACATATAACCAGTGCAGATCACTGGATTAAGAGAAATCTACCAAAGTGCAGCTGAGACCAGCAGAGAAATACAGATAGCAGGTGGATCAAATCCCTTTTCTCTGAGACCAGAGTATATTTAAGCCTTCCTCTATATCCAGGCACTACTGAGAAAGAACCAGGGAAAGAGAGCCTGATTTCTAAAGGAAATGAGAAAGGCCTGATCAGGACTGAGAGCTCTAAAATGACATAAAGAAGCTTTTAAACTTTTAAGCCCTAAGAAACTGAATTATGTTTAATTGGCAAGGTTGTAATTTTTTTGCCATAATGGAGTGCCAGGAACATGATATCAGTTATAGAAAAATAAATGTTTCGATTTTTTTCTGCATGTTGTGCTAACTAAACAAAACCAAAGTTTTATTTTATATGTAAAATTTGACCCTGTTTTTTCATGTTATAAAAGTCATTTTCCATTTTATTAAAACTATTTGTAAACATCCATTTTAACAGATGCTTTACATATCTCTTGCCAAGGCAATTTCTTCTGTCTCTCTCTGGTCTGAATTTTTACATTAAAACTTAAAATAATCTACAGTTTTGTTGTTTTGAGAAGATCTAACATTTTTCCAAAATCCTAACAAATTATGCCATCTCCTTCTACTGAATAATTCATCCTTGTCTCACTGATTAATGTTTCCAGTTTATTATATATTAAATTATATAATAGAATTTATTTTTAGTTAGACTAATTGTGCACATTTTCTCTACTGATTTAATAATTATAGTTTCAGAGTATGTTTTAGTATCTGGGAGCGCTAATCTTGTTCAACATTGTTCTTTATCATTGTTCTTAGCTCTTTTCCACTTTTTATTATGATGAATTTTGAAATCACCTTGTCAAGATTTAAAAAGAAAATGTCACTGATATTTTAACTGGGATTGCATTAAATATGTGCATTAATTGTTTTTCCTCATCCAGAGTGTGGCATATCTCTACATTAATGTATTTTATTTTGCATGTACCTGAGTTTTTGTTGGTTGTTTGGTTTGGTTTCGTCTTCACATACAGGCCGCACATGCTTCTTTTTAAGATAATAATTATAAGAGATCATCTGTCATTCATTTTATAATGAATTTGTACTAGTATATAGGAACTATATTAATTTGTTGTATATTTGTATATGAATAGTCATTTGCAGAACTTTTACTAGTCCTAACAATTTTACAAGTAGATTGTTACCGGCTTTTTAGTTGGTTCTTATATTTTATTTAAGACCACTTCCTGGTTTATGCTCAACTTGCCCTCTTTCCTTTCTGTCCCTGGGCACACAGATCAATGCTTTTGATTCTGCCTGCTTTAATGACATGGTACATTTTTAGCTTGCAGTCATAGTGCTTTCTTCCACATGGGCCTAAGAATGACAGTGTGCACTGGAAAAAAACAAACAATGCCATAAATATGCATTACTTACAGTGTATTGATTAACAGTATCTGTGCTCACAAAAATCAATTAAACAAGATTATATATTGTAACAGTTTCCAAACAGTGCCCTGAAACTATAAACTATAATTTGTGGTGCACAGCACAAGTAACAAAATGCACAAACAGCTGTGGTCCTGGTGAAAGACTCTTGCTTCCAGCAGGTCAGCCATTCAACTAAAAATGCTATGTCTCCCTTTGAGAAAGTCAACCCAGGCCCAGGTAAATGGTCATCCTTTAACATCTGGAAGGATCTAGCAAATAACTTCTTTATTGTAACTACCTGAGTCAGAAGAAGTATTCTGGGAAAATTCCACGCTTTTAAAGGAAGAAGTATTCTCTTGACTTCACAGTGACCAAACAGATATTTTTAACTAGATAAAAATTTCATCTGCTGGAATGCTTGAATGTAGGGGAAAGACCACTCAGAAACAAAACAAGAGATCTGGCACTGGTTTTCCTATTTGGGTTCCTTGGAATCAGACACAGAGGTTCTATTCTATTTAGGTTAGCCCTGTCTCCATTCTAGAAGAGCCAGGAGCTTGGGCCTTTAGTGACTACCACCTCTAGAACTTCCATTGTTAGCAGAGACCCCCACAGTCTTGTTGTCAGTTGTACTTCCTTTGTTCCTGCCTTTTATCTCGGAGCCACTGACCTGATGTTGCTTTAGCTGAGATAAAATAATGGTATCTGTAGATATTCCCAGGGGTCTGAGTGGGAGGTTTGACATCACAGTAACTCAGAAAAAGATGAAACGGTGGAACTAGCAAACAGCAGCATATACAAGCTACAACTTTATTTGGAATTGCTATAGTTAAACAACAAAGGGAACAGGTTGACTCATTTAGTTTCCATTGTACTGGAGTGATGGGGTTATTTTAGTATGTGTCCTAGCTATTCCTTTTAGAGCATCAAATAGAAATGGATTGGTCCAAACCTTAGTGAATACATTTGGCTCATAATAGAGTTTGCATTTAAATCAAATTTATAGTTGCCTAAAATAGACCCTCCAACTGTGCAGAAGTCATATAAGTAGCAGTCACAATGGTAAGAGTGCTTTTTCCCATTCATTCAAAAGCACATAAGTTGCTAAAGATTCACTTTTCAACTGTTATCTGTCCTACTGAGACCATTGCAAGGGTTTAGTTTCTCCTCAATTACACTGAAATGATGTACTTTTGTCTGCTGCTGTTTTAAATCCCTATTATCTCTAAGTGTGTTTCTCTGTAATAATAAAAGGTGTCAAGTAAAGCAACAAGAGGCTCAAAAGATTGTTGTTCTTTCTTTCTTTCTTTCTTCTTTCATTCTTTCCTTTCCCTTTTCCTTCTTTTTATGAGGATTCACAGGTATAGTCTTGCTTTATTCTTCAGTAGGATGGTTCTCAGCTGGGGAGATTTAGCTCTCCAGGGGATATTTGGCTGCGTTTAGAAGTAGTTCAGATTGTCACAACTGTGCAAGCATTGCTACTGGGTGGTGGGTAGAGGCTAGAGATGCTACTAAACATCCCACATTGCACAGGACAGCTCCCACAACAAAGATTTATCTAGTCAATAGTGTCAATATTGAAAAACCCCGTCTAGGAGAAACAAACAAGTTTGATCAGGCTTATCTTCTATGCGATTTTTAAAGAAGGTGAATTAACATGTATTCACTCTGTTTTTGAATTTACATATGGGGGTTATTTCTTAAAAAATCATTTACAGGGCACCTGGGTGGCTCAGTGGGTTAAGCCTCTGCTTTCGGCTCAGGTCATGATCTCAGGGTCCTGGGATCAAGCCCCACATCGGGCTCTCTGCTTGGCAGGGAGCCTGCTTCCTCCTCTCTCTCTCTGCCTGCCTCTCTGCCTACTTGTGATCTCTCTCTGTCAAATAAATAAATAAAATCTTTAAAAAAAATCATTTACAAGATTAAAGCCATTTATCTCAAGGTCTGATGTCACTTTTCTATTTCAAATTCCTCTCTTATATATTGCAGATCTACCTAATTGAAATGATTTTCCTGTGGTAGAAAACTACCATTGAGGGCGCCTGGGTGGCTCAGTGTGTTAAGCCTCTGCCTTCGGCTCAGGTCATGATCTCAGGGTCCTGGGATCGAGGCCCGCATCGGGCTCTCTGCTCAGCGGGGAGCCTGTTTCTCCTCTCTCTCTCTATGCCTGCCTCTCTGCCTACTTGTGATCTTTCTCTCTCTGTTTCAAATAAATAAATAAATAAAATCTTAAAAAAAAAAAAAACTACCATTGAAGTCCTTTGCTGTCCTGGTAAGGGTGATGTTTAAAACAATTTTAAGTTTTTAAATCTTTCTAAGAAGGATAAATGTTCAGTTTATACTGTAATCCTTTCAAGGTAAAGTGAAGATACTATAGTAAAACCCAATTATCTCATTTCATATATTTGTATTTTCACAGTTATACTTTAGTTTTATTCTTTTAATATTTTAACTTTTCTTTCTTGTTTTTTTTTTAAAGATTTTATTTGTTTATTTGTCAGACAAAGATCACAAGCAGGCAGAGAGAGGAGGAAGCAAGCTCTATGCTGAGCAGAGAACCTGATGCAGGGCTCGATCCCAGGACTCTGGGATCATGACCTGAGCTGAAGGCAGAGGCTTTAACCCACTGAGCCACCCAGGCGCCCCTCTTTCTTATTTTTTATAAGGATTCAGAAGAAAGTATCAGTCTTTGAGCTTTTTCATATAATGAAATTCTCCCACTGCTATGAACTGAATGTCTGTATCCCTCTAAAATCCCTATGTTAAACACTAATCCCCAATGGGTGGTATACAGAGATGGAGTCTTTGGGAGGTAATTAGGCCATGAGGGTGGAGTATTCATGATAGGATTAGTTCCCTTATAGGAAGAAAAAGAAGGAACAGGAGTTTGCTTGTATGTTCTCTTCCCCCTCCCCACTTTCCTCTTCTCTGCCATGTGAGGACATAACCAGTAAGGAGCTCTCACCAGAAACGGAACCTGCCCGCATCTTGATCTTGAATTCCCAGCCTCTAGAACTGTGAAAAATAAATTTCTGTTGTTTAAGCCACCCAGTCTATGGTAGTTTTCTTTCCTTTATTATGATTTTTATCATGATCTTTTATTATGTTATGTTAGTCACCATAGAATACATAAGTTTTTGATGTAGTGTTCCATGATTCATTGTTTGCATATAATACCCAGTGCTCCATGCAATACATGCCCTCCTTAATACCCATCATCAGGTTCACCCATCTCCCCCGTGCCCTGCCAAAACCCTCCATTTGATTCCAGGAGTCCACAGTCTCTCATGGTTCATCTCAGCTTTGATTTCTCCCCCTTCATTTTCCTCTTCCTTCTCCTGATGTCCTCCATGATATTCCTTATACTCCATGAATAAGTGAAACCATATGATAACTGTCTTTCTCTGTTTGACTTATTTCACTTAGCATAATCTCCTACAGTTCCATCCATGCTGCTGCAAATATTGGGTATTCATCCTGTCTGGTGGCTTAGTAATATTCCATTGTCCATATGGACCACATCTTCTTTATCCATTCTTCTGTTGAAGGGCATCTCAGTTCCTTCCACAATTCGGCTATTGTGGACATTGCTGCTATGAACACTAGGTACATATGACCCTTCTTTTCACTACATCTGTATCTTTGGGGTAAATACCCAGTGGTGGAATTGCTGGGTCATAGGGTAGCTCTATTTTTAACTTTTTGAGGAAACTCCACACTGTTTTCCAAAGTGGTTGCACAAACTGACATTCCCACCAATAGCATAGGAGGGTTCCTGTTTCTCCACAGCTTCCCCAACATTTGTTGTTTCTTGCCTTGTTAATTTTGACCATTCTAACTGGTGTAAGGTGGTATCTCAATGTGGTTTGAATTTCCCTGATGGCTAATGATGTCGAACTTTCTTCATTTGTCTGTTAGCCATTTATATGTCTTCTTTAGAGAAGTGTCTGTTCATGTCTTCTGCCCATTTCTTGACTTGATTATTTGTTTTTTGGGTGTTGAGTTTAGTTTTCTTCTGGAAGAACAAACTGAATAAAACATCTATAAACTATGGACAAGTAGTATGCATACTGACAGTTCAGAAAAACACTTGGTCCCAGACACAACATGATTACGTCCAAATGATAGTATCTTCATTTGGGAATGACTGGGGCCAATCATTACACAAATAAGGAAGACATTAAAAGAAATATGTCTTATGATATATTCATATCTGGTATGAAGCCTTGAATAAATAACTCCTATATCTATACCTAGACCCTTTTCTCTGGTCTCTAGGATTAGATTTACACATTAAACGAAAATTGTTAAAAGTCTTTTCTAAAACAACTCAGAGAGGAAAACATGTGTTTCTTTCAGAGACCCCCCCCACTAGACATCACATGTTCAATCTGTTTTATCCCAAATGTACAAAAGAAAGAAATAATGTCGATATTTAAAGCAGTGCTTCTCAACTGGAGATGATTTTTTATAACTGGAGACATTTTTTGTTGTCACAGTTGGAGCCAAAGAGGGCTTGCTACTGGCATTGAGTGGGTAGAGACCAGGGATGCTGCTGAATTTTCCAAAATGCACGGAACAATGCCCCCCACTGAGAATTATGCAGCTCCAAGTATCAATAATAGCAGGGTTGAAAAACTGTGATTTCAAGTATAAACCAAAGATGAGTGCTTTTGAAGAGTCCACTCCCTTTAATGCTGTCACCTTCAGAACAAGAAACCAGACTAGAAAATATATTTCTAAATTAAGAATGACTGTTTTTTAACTGTAAGGGAAAGAGATTTGGGATTTAGTGTTCATGATAATAACAGCATATGTGTAGCAATATAGAAAGAAACTTAAAGCAATACATAAAGCAAGTTAAAGGCTGCACTGCGGTTTTTATTCTCATTTTTCTTCATGTTATTAGGCACTGTTCTACAGTATACAGGCTCAGAAGGCAAAGTAGTCTTTCAGGTACTTTAGAGTACAGAATACTCCAGAAGCAGATCCTAAACAAATCTGATTCATAGTTACTCCAAAAAGATTCTTCTGAGACTGATTCATTCTTGGATTATACATACAGTATGCTCTAAAGCCCTTCAACCAATGTGTCACTTTATAAATATGGCAACAAAATACATGATCAGCAGTCCTATTGGGTGCTCAAAGCACAAAGCTTGAGTAAGACATTGTTAGAAAGTGTTGGAGGGTCAGTAATGTATCCTCCGGACTGAGAAGGGCACTTTAATACCAAAAAACAAAGTAAGCCACTCCACATCATTTACATAGTCTTACTCAGGAAAACTTACTGGCAGGAGCAATTGGGCAGGTAGGCAGATGGAGGGACAACCCAGGGCATTATGCAGGTATTGTTGGCTGCTATTCTCTGTCCCATATTCTCTGTCCCCAACCAGACCTTAATCCCCATGGGACTGGAGTGAGGGGCATGATGGTAAGGTCACAAGGCAGTTATCTAAATTGGCGTCACCTGTGCACCAGAGGGAAGAACAAGATGGAGGGCCAAAGACAGAGTCAGTATTGCGACACTCCTATAGACATAGTTAAAATAAATACAAATAATTAATATCTAATTTATCATGTAAGGAATTCAGAGAATTTGTAACCTCCTAAGAAGTAGTAAAAAGTAAAAATATGAACAGCTTCAAATAAGGTTTGCTACACTAAGGCAATATACAAAAAAAAATCAGAGAAAAAAAGATTACATTTATGAATAAAGGATTATTAAAGGAAAATATTCAGGTCACATTCTTGGCCTTTAACATCAACAGCAAGGATCATGATAAGCACTTTGACATTGTTGCTTGTCCCATTGTGGTCCCAGGTCAGGAACCTTGCTATACTGAAGGGATCATGGGTCTGAATGATGTAGTAAGTTTTGTTTTGTTTTTGTTTTTGTTTAAAAGATTTTACTTATTTATTTGACAGAGAGAGATCACAAATAGGCAGAGAGACAGTCAGAGAGAGAGGGAAGCAGGCTGCCCGTCGAGCAGAGAACCTGATGCGGGGCTTAATCCCAGGACCCTGAGATCATGACCTGAGCCGAAGGCAGAGGCTTTAACCCACTAAGCCAACCAGGTGCCTGACATAGTAAGTTTTAATTCAATTTTAATATATCTGAATTCTGAGGGTTTTTTTTAAATGCTTTAAATCATATAAACAAGTCACTTTCATTGTGCTTGTCTCACAATAGGTACACATTAAGTACTTGCTAAATATAAAAAATATTAGAACAGATAGTACAGCTTATTCTAAGTATAAGACTTAAAACATATTTTAAAGATATTTTATTTATTTATTCATTTGACAGATTTATTTATTTGACAGACAGAGACCACAGGTAGGCAGAGAGGCAGCCAGAGAGAGAGGAAGGGAAGCAGGCTCCCCGGCGAGCAGAGAGCCCGACGCGGGGCTCCATCCCAGGACCCTGAGACCACGACCCGAGCCAAAGGCAGAGGCCCAAACCACTGAGCCACCCAGACTTAAAACATATTTTATGATTTAAATTAGAACACAAAGATTTTAAATAATTTTACCACAGGCACATAGACAGTGAAAGAGATAGAATCGAAGCATTGCTACACTGATCAAATAGAAAAACAAAGAATCATTAATAAATTCATCATCTAGTACTTCTTGCATCTTAGTATATATGTCAACTCAGATTTTTATATGTCCATATAATGTTAAAATTAAATCATACAATTCATATTGGCTTGGAATCTTCTTTTCTCACTGAAAAATGCATCATAGATTTTTTTAATCAGCAATCAATATTTCCAATCTGTGAAACCTTCATCCAAAGCATTTTAAGAGTGGTGCCACCAAAAAGAAAAGAACTGTCTCTGAACAAGTAAGTTTGGGAGATGCTTTGTAAACACAGTAAAAAGAAAAATATACTTACTGAAGGACATTTCAAGACATTTAGTATGCTTATGCATATTGTAATTATCCAATGAGACACACCAGATTGTCTCATTACCCAAAATTAATTGATGAGGAAATACTTCAACTACAGGAGAGCCATCTACCAAAAATAGGTAAAGCAATATAATACAGTGATCTGTTTTTTGATTGCATACTCCATAAGGGAACACAATTTGAACACAAACCAACCATGTATGTATAATCACTTATTTATAGATTATATGAACATTCTATTGTACCAACGGATTGTGTGTATTATATAATACAAAAAATAGAAAAAAGTGTGAATGAGTTAATGTATTTTGAAGGCCCTGCTGATATTAATAGCTATTATTAATATTTTGCTAATATTAGAAATTATTTCAAGGCATGTAGGATAAACTTCATCTTTATGGTAGTTGTAAGTATAGATTTTTTTAAATAAAGATTTTACCTATTTATTTGAGAAAGAGTAAGCAAGAGAGAGAGAAGGAGCGGTGGGGGGCTGAAGGAGAGGGAGAACGAGAACCCCCTGAGCAGGAAGCCTGATGCGGGGCTTGATCCCTGGACTCTGGGATCATGACCTAAGCCAAAGGCAGACACTTAACCAACTGAGCCACTCAGGTGCCCAGTAAATATATATTTTAAATAGATACTGATGATTTTATTTTTTAACATATTTTTCATAGTGGCCTGTTAGACTGTTACTGTTTTTAACTCCTAATATCCCAGATTAAGAGTTTATACAAGGATTAAAAGTGTCATCATTGTAATTGAAAACTACAACACATAGCAGTTACATAGAAACAATTCCACAGTGTGGCTCTGACTCTTCCCTAAGGATCCATCACTTGACTTAACATGTGACCAAGTGAGGTTCCAGTGTCAATGAGGACATGAATATTAATAAAAATGTAATTAAAAATCATAGCATTTTATTTCCTTATCATAGGAGATCATCCCGAGAATTAAGGCCTTATGAAGGATACTTTTTGTGAAGTGTGATAGGCAGAAGAGATATTACCTTGTGTTGAAAAGAGCAGGAGCAAAGGAAAGAGAAATATTCCAGGTAGGCTGGTATTTCAAATGACCTGGTCAAGAAAGGGAGGAAGAAATCTTACCTAAAAGGCATAAATGTCAAGGTACTTTACTTTTACTTAGCTGTTCTTAAAATGGATGCAACTTAAGTATGTTTAAATATCAAATATATGCTGGTGGGAAGAGAGCCAATGGAAAGAGAGGAGAAAGAATAAAAGAGAGGAAGATGATGGATAAAGAAAAATTACAGGACCAGAGCCTGAGCTATTGCAACATACAAATGAAAGCTCTACTTCCCAATTAGGAGAGCAGGAGTAATACATGAAAATACCCCATCTAGAAAGAAACAGTCTATGCTTGCTTGACAGCACATATACTAAAATTGGAATGTTACAGAGAAGATTAGCAAAGTCCCTGGGCAAGGATGGAATGCAATTTGTGAAGTGTTCTGAAAGAAAGGAAAGGGAAAGGGAAAGGGAAAGGGAAGGGAAGGGAAGGGAAGGAAAGGGAAGGGAAGGGAAGGGAAGGGAAGGAAAGGAAAGGAAAGGAAAGGAAAGGAAAGGAAAGGAAAGGAAAGGAAAGGAAAGGAAAGGAAAGGAAAGGAAAGGAAAGGAAACAGGAAAGGAAAATGGAAAGGAAAAAGGAAAGGAAAAAGGAAAGGAAAGGAAAGGAAAAAGGAAAGGAAAAAGGAAAGGAAAGGAAAGGAGAGGAGAGGAAAGGAAAGGAAAGGAAAGGGAAGGGAAGGAAAGGAAAGGAAAGGAAAGGAAAGGAAAGGAAAGGAAAGGAAAGGAAAGGAAAGGAAAGGAAAGGAAAGGAAAGGAAAGGAAAGGAAAAGAAAAGGAAAAGGAAAGAAAGGAAAAGAAAAGAGAAAGAGAGAAGATGTGGCCTGACTCATACTGTGACAGGGACTAGAAATGAAAGCAAAAATAGATGAGTGGAGAATAAAAAAAAAAACCAGTATGATAATGCAGAACCAGCACCACAGAAGAGAGGCTGACCCTAAGGTGAACAGCACCTTTATTCCTTTAATGACTCCAGAACCATTCTCAACGAAGTGATGCAATGAGGAGGAATTGGTAGTTAAACCAGAACCAACTCATATATTGATAATGTGTTACCAATTTATTTTCAAATTTACAAATATCTACTTCCTGTTTACCATGTTCCAAAAAATAGGCTGGATGTTGAAGGTCCAAAATGAACAGAGACATGTCCTTGTTGCCCCCACAGTTTACATTTGCCTTTTTATTTTAGCTGCTGTACATATGAAGTATTGAAGAAACTACATTCAGTATGTCTCATAGTGTAGGATGTCAATTTCTTTAATTTTATTTTTTATAAACATATAATATATTTTTATCCCCAGGGGTACAGGTCTGTGAATCGCCAGGTTTACACACTTCACAGCACTCACCATAGCACATACCCTCCCCAATGTCCATAACCCCCCCCCAAAACCCCCTCCCCGCATCAACCCTCAGTTTGTTTTGTGAGATTATGAGTCACTTATGGTTTGTCTCCTCCCAATCCCATCTTGTTTCATTTACTCTTCTCCTACCCCCTTAACCCCCCATGTTACATCTCCTCTCCCTCATATCAGGGAGATAATATGATAGTTGTCTTTCTCCGACTGACTTTTTAACTAAGCATGACACCCTCTAGTTCCATCCATGTTGTCGCAAATGGCAAGATTTCATTTCTTTTGATGGCTGCATAGTATTCCATTGTGTATATATATACCACTTCTTCTTTATCCATTCGTCTGTTGATGGACATCTAGGTTCTTTCCATAGTTTGGCTATTGTAGACATTGCTGCTATAAACATTCGGGTGCACGTGCCCCTTCGGATCACTACGTTTGTATCTTTAGGGTAAATACCCAGCAGTGCAATTGCTGGGTCATAGGGTAGTTCTATTTTCAACATTTTGAGGAACCTCCATGCTGTTTTCCAGAGTGGTTGCACCAGCTTGCATTCCCACCACCAGTGTAGGAGGGTTCCCCTTTCTCCGCATCCTCGCCAGCATCTGTCGTTTCCTGACTTGTTAATTTTAGCCATTCTGACTGGTGTGAGGTGATATCTCATTGTGGTTTTGATTTGTATTTCCCTGATGCCGAGTGATGTGGAGTACTTTTTCATGTGTCTGTTGGCCATCTGGATGTCTTCTTTGCAGAAATGTCTGTTCATGTCTTCTGCCCATTTCTTGATTGGATTATTTGTTCTTTGGGTGTTGAGTTTGCCAAGTTCTTTATAGATTTTGGACACTAGCCCTTTATCTGATATGTCATTTGCAAATATCTTCTCCCATTCTGACAGTTGTCTTTTGGTTTTGTTAACTGTTTCCTTTGCTGTGCAAAAGCTTTTGATCTTGATAAAATCCCAATAGTTCATTTTTGCCCTTGCTTCTGTTGCCTTTGACGATGTTCCTAGGAAGATGTTGCTGCGGCTGAGGTCGAAGACGTTGCTGCCTGTGTTCTTCTCAAGGATTTTGATGGATTCCTTTCTCACATTGAGGTCCTTCATCCATTTTGAGTCTATTTTCGTGTGTGGTGTAAGGAAATGATCCAATTTCATTTTTCTGCATGTGGCTGTCCAATTTTCCCAACACCATTTATTGAAGAGGCTGTCTTTTTTCCATTGGACATTCTTTCCTGCTTTGTCGAAGATTAGTTGACCATAGAGTTGAGGGTCTATTTCTGGGCTCTCTATTCTGTTCCGTTGATCTATGTGTCTGTTTTTGTGCCAGTACCATGCTGTCTTGATGAGGACAGCTTTGTAATAGAGCTTGAAGTCCGGAATTGTGATGCCACCGACTTTGGCTTTCTTTTTCAATATTCCTTTGGCTATTCGAGGTCTTTTCTGGTTCCATATAAATTTTAGGATTATTTTTCCATTTCTTTGAAAAAAAATGGATGGTACTTTGATAGGAATTGCATTAAATGTGTAGATTGCTTTAGGTAGCATAGACATTTTCACAATATTTATTCTTCCAATCCAGGAGCATGGAACATTTTTCCATTTCTTTGTGTCTTCCTCAATTTCTTTCGTGAGTACTTTATAGTTTTCTGAGTACAGATTCTTAGCCTCTTTGGTTAGGTTTATTCCTAGGTATCTTATAGTTTTGGGTGCAATTGTAAATGGGATGGACTCCTTAATTTCTCTTTCTTCTGTCTTGTTGTTGGTGTAGAGAAATGCAACTGATTTCTGTGCATTGATTTTATATCCTGACACTTTACTGAATTCCTGTACAAGTTCTAGCAGTTTTGGAGTGGAGTCTTTTGGGTTTTCCACATATAGTATCATATCATCTGCAAGGAGTGATAGTTTGACTTCTTCTTTGCCGATTTGGATGCCTTTAATTTCCTTTTGTTGTCTGATTGCTGAGGCTAGGACTTCTAGTACTATGTTGAATAGCAGTGGTGATAACGGACATCCCTGCCGTGTTCCTGACCTTAGCGGAAAAGCTTTCAGTTTTTCTCCATTGAGAATGATATTTGCGGTGGGTTTCTCATAGATGGCTTTGATAATATTAGGTATGTACCCTCTATCACTACACTTTGAAGAGTTTTGATCAGGAAGGGATGCTGTACTTTGTCAAATGCTTTTTCAGCATCTATGGAGAGTATCATATGGTTCTTGTTCTTTCTTTTATTAATGTGTTGTATCACATTGATTGATTTGTGGATGTTGAACCAACCTTGCAGCCCTGGAATAAATCCCACTTGGTCGTGGTGAATAATCCTTTTAATGTACTGTTGAATCCTATTGGCTAGTATTTTGGTGAGAATTTTTGCATCTGTGTTCATCAAGGATATTGGTCTGTAGTTCTCTTTTTTGATGGGATCCTTGTCTGGTTTTGGGATCAAGGTGATGCTGGCCTCATAAACTGAGTTTGCAAGTTTTCCTTCCATTTCTATTTTTTGGAACAGTTTCAGAAGAATAGGAATTAGTTCTTCTTTAAATGTTTGGTAGAATTCCCCCGGGAAGCCGTCTGGCCCTGGGCTTTTGTTTGGAGATTTTTGATGACTCTTTCAATCTCCTTACTGGATATGGGTCTGTTCAGGCTTTCTATTTCTTCCTGGTTCAGTTGTGGTAGTTTATATGTCTCTAGGAATGCATCCATTTCTTCCAGATTGTCAAATTTGTTGGCGTAGAGTTGCTCATAGTATGTTCTTTTAATTGTCTGTATTTCTTTGGTGTTAGTTGTGATCTCTCCTCTTTCATTCATGATTTTATTTATTTGGGTCCTTTCTCTTTTCTTTTTGATAAGTCTGGCCAGGGGTTTACGATCTTATTAATTCTTTCAAAGAACAAGCTCTTAGTTTCGTTGATTTGTTCTATTTTTTTTTTTTTTTGGTTTCTATTTCATTGATTTCTGCTGTGATCTTTATGATTTCTCTTCTCCTGCTGGGTTTAGGATTTCTTTCTTGTTCTTTCTCCAGCTCCTTTAGGTGTAGGGTTAGGTTGTGTACCTGAGATCTTTCTTGTTTCTTGAGAAAGGCTTGTACCGCTATATATTTTCCTCTCAGGACTGCCTTTGTTGTGTCCCACAGATTTTGAACCATTGTGTTTTCATTATCATTTGTTTCCATGAATTTTTGCAATTCTTCTTTAATTTCCTGGTTGACCCATTCATTCTTTAGAAGGATGCTGTTTAGTCTCCATGTATTTGGGTTCTTTCCAAATTTCCTCTTGTGATTGAGTTCTAGCTTCAGAGCATTGTGGTCTGAAAATATGCAGGGAATGATCCCAATCTTTTGATACCGGTTGAGACCTGATTTAGGACCGAGGATGTGATCTATTCTGGAGAATGTTCCATGTGCACTAGAGAAGAATGTGTATTCTGTTGCTTTGGGATGAACTTTTCTGAATATATCTGTGATGTCCATCTGGTCCAGTGTGTCATTTAAGGCCTTTATTTCCTTGTTGATCTTTTGCTTGGATGATCTGTGCATTTCCATGAGGGGAGTGTTAAAGTCCCCTACTACTATTGTATTATTGTTGATGTGTTTCTTTGATTTTGTTATTAATTGGTTTATATAGTTGGCTGCTCCCACGTTAGGGGCATAGATATTTAAAATTGTTAGATCTTCTTGTTGGATAGATCCTTTGACTATGATATAGTGTCCTTCCTCATCTCTTATTATGGTCTTTGGTTTAAAATCTAATTGATCTGATATAAGGATTGCCACTCCTGCTTTCTTCTGATGTCCATTAGCATGGTAAATTCTTTTCCACCCCCTCACTTTAAATCTGGAGGTGTCTTTGGGTTTAAAATGAGTTTCTTGTAGGCGACATATAGATGGGTTTTGTTTTTTTATCCATTCTGATACCCTGTGTCTTTTGATTGGGGCATTTAGCCCATTAACATTCAGGGTAACTATTGAGAGATATGAATTTAGTGCCATTGTATTGCCTGTAAGGTGACTGTTATGGTATATTGTTTCCGTTCCTTTCTGATCTACTACTTTGAGGGTCTCTCTTTGCTTAGAGGACCCCTTTCAATATTTCCTGTAGAGCTGGTTTGGTGTTTGCAAATTCTTTCAGTTTTTGTTTGTCCTGGAAGCTTTTAATCTCTCCTTCTATTTTCAATGATAGCCTAGCTGGATATAGTATTCTTGGCTGCATGTTTTTCTCATTTAGTGCTCTGAATATATCATGACAGCTCTTTCTGGCCTGCCAGGTCTCTGTGGATAAGTCTGCTGCCAATCTAATATTTTTACCATTGTATGTTACAGACTTCTTTTCCCAGGCTGCTTTCAGGATTTTCTCTTTGTCACTAAGACTTGTAAATTTTACTATTAGGTGATGGGGTGTGGACCTATTCTTATTGATTTTGAGGGGGGTTCTCTGAACCTCCTGGATTTTGATGCTTGTTCCCTTTGCCATATTGGGGAAATTCTCTCCAATAATTCTCTCCAATATACCTTCTGCTCCCCTCTCTGTTTCCTCTTCTTCTGGAATCCCAATTATTCTAATGTTGTTTCGTCTTATGGTGTCACTTATCTCTCGAATTCTCCCCTCATGGTCCAGTAGCTGTTTGTCCCTCTTTTGCTCAGCTTCTTTATTCTCTGTCATTTGGTCTTCTATATCGCTAATTCTTTCTTTGCCTCATTTATCCTAGCAGTGAGAGCCTCCATTTTTTTATTGCACCTCATTAATAGCTTTTTTTTTTTTTTTTTTTTTTTTTGACAGAGAGATCACAAGCAGGCAGAGAGGCAGGCAGAGAGAGAGGAGGAAGCAGGCTCTCCGAGAGAGCAGAGAGCCCGATGCGGGGCTCGATCCCAGGACTCCGAGATCATGACCTGAGCCGAAGGCAGCGGCTTAACCCACTGAGCCACCCAGGCGCCCCAATAGCTTTTTTGATTTCAACTTGGTTAGATTGTAGTTCTTTTATTTCTCCAGAAAGGGCTTTTATATCTCCCGAGAGGGTTTCTCTAATATCTTCCGTGCCTTTTTCGAGCCCAGCTAGAACCTTGAGAATTATCCTTCTGAACTCTATATCTGACATATTACCAATGTCTGTATTGATTAGGTCCCTAGCTTTTGGTACTGCCTCTTGTTCTTTTTTTTGTGGTGAATTTTTCCGCCTTGTCATTTTGTCCAGATAAGAGTATATGAAGGAGCAAGTAAAATACTAAAAGGGTGGCAAAGACCCCAGGAAAATATGCTTTAACCAAACCAGAAGAGATCTCAAATCGTGGGGGGGAGAAAGGGGATAAAAGGAGGTTCAGAAAAAAAAAAAAGGAACAATTAAAAAAAGAAAACGAATAAAGAAAAAAATATAAAAAAGAAATATATATATATATATATATATATATATATTAGATAAACTAGTTAAAAAATGTTAAAAAAGAAAAGGGTAAAAGTTAAAAAAAATTAGCAGAAGAAAAAAAAATTGAAAAAGAAAAAAAAATTAAATTTACTGCATGGCTAAAGAATCATGGGGAGTAAGCCATGAGTTCTGTGCTTTGCTTTCTCCTCCTCTGGAATTCCGATGCTCTCCTTGGTATTGAAACTGCACTCCTTGGTAGGTGAACTTGGTCCTGGCTGGGTTTCTTGTTGGTCTTCTGGGGGAGGGGCCTGTTGTAGTGATTCTCAAGTGTCTTTGCCCCAGGCGGAGTTGCACCGCCCTTACCCAGGGCGGTCTGAGTAATCCACTCGGGTTTGCTTTCGGGAGCTTTTGTTCCCTGAGCGCTTTCCGTAGAGTTCCGGAGGATGGGAATGAAGATGGTGGCCTCCCAGTCTGGGCTGGTAGAGCCGAGAGCCCGGGGCCCCACTCCTCAGTGCGCCCTCAGAGAACAGCGTCCAATTACTCCCGTCACCCTGGCCTCTGGCCGTGCTCCAAGCTGACCGAGCCTGCGACCGGTTCAAGGTAACCCCGAGCTTAGAGCTCACTCCTCAGCTCTGTCTCTGTAGCCGGCTTCCTGATCTAATACCTGCAAGCTCTGCAACACTCAGACGCACTGGATCCTTCTGTGACCCTTCAGGACCTGAGGCCACGCTGACCCCGCATGGGCTTCACTCCGGTTTAGCCTCTGGAGCGATGTCCCTCAGCGGAACAGACTTTTAAAAGTCCTGATTTTGTGCTCCGTTGCTCCGCCGCTTGCCGGGAGCCAGCCCCTCCCCCCGCGGTCTATCTTCCCATCGCTTTGGATTCACTTCTCCGCCAGTCCTACCTTTCAGAAAGTGGTTGATTTTCTGTTTCTCGAATTGCTATTCTTCTTCTCTTTGATCTCCCGTTGGATTTGTAGGTGTTTGCAATCTTTAGATAAGCTATCTAGCTGATCTCCTGCTACCTGAAGTAGTTTCACCCTGCTACTTCTCTGACATCTTGACTCCTCCCCCCCCAATTTTTAATTTTTGAGTACTGTGTCTAGAATTGACCTTATTTTTTAAAAAAATGGATTCAAGTTCTCTGCTGAAATTCTTAATCTACTTCTCTATTTCATTGAATATATTACAGTAGTTTTATTTTGTTTCTGTAAGATTTTATTTATTTAGAGAGGGAACATGTGGGGTAGGGGAGTGAGAAAGGGGGGCAGAGGGAGAAGGAGAGAGAATTTCAAGCAGATACTCCACTGAGCACAGAGCCCTATGTAAGGGCTCAATCTCATGATCCCAACACCAGGACCTGAGCTGAAATTAAGGGTTGTATGCTCAACTGACTGAGCCACTGAGGAGCCTCTATTATAGTAATTTTAAAAAGGATCTAAATTATCTGTTGGCCTCTTTCTCTTCCTATGGTTTTCTTTATTTCTTATATATTAGTCCTTTTTTTTATCATGATTGGTAACTTTTTATTAGACTTATTAAATTAGAATTGTGGATATAAAATTGTAGAAGATCTAGATGATATTATCCTCTTCTAACAATACTGGCTATTTCATTTGGGAGACAGATTTCTTCATTTAGTACAAAGACATTGGTTTTATTATTGGCTATATCATTTGCTAACTTGGTGGCCTCAAGCTTATCATGCAGCAGCTCTGAACCTCAGTTTCCTCATGCACAAATAGCCCTAAATTCAACTTGTTTAAAGCAAAGTTGTAGATGTAAATAATCACTTTCTGAAAATTTTGTGAAGTCTGCAAGGTAATATGAAGATGAAATTCCTATTAATAATTCATTTATTCTGCATATAGTCAGCAATATTTTTATATGTTCTTAAAAATAGAAACAGGATTTTGTTAGGTAGAAATTGTTCTTGCTGTTACAAACAAGTTACTGTGTGCTGACACTGTTTTTGAGTAGTCCATGATAGAGAAAGGCAATGAATGGCAATGAATGGTTACAAAATCAGCTATTAATTAATGGCCTTATAATTGCAAAGTGGGAACCAATTTAAAACTCCTTTTAGTTTGTACTCTGTCATGCGATTTCTTAATAATAGGAAAGAATCTGAATGTTCCCAGAATCCTAGGGCAAGTCAAGTTTTCTGATACACACTGAAATTTCAAGTTATCATGAGAAACTTTGGTAGAACCAATCACACCATTTTTGTTTATTCTCAGAAAATTAAAGTGAGATTCTTTTTCAATGGGTATCCACATTTCCTTACTCCAAACATTCCAGTGTAGCACAAAAGGAGGATTTTCTTATCTTGCATTTTATTAAGAAGGAAAAAAAAATCCCTTGTACTTAAAGCATCTTCTTCCTGTAAACACAATAATTAGCTTGCTATAATGCCAAATAATTTCTAAATATCTAGATAAGATTAAGGAATTTGTTTTGCCAAACTCATGAGTTATTCTTCCCTTTTACTTCATTTTCTACACTTAAACCAAGAGTTTCTTATTACCCACTCAAAAACTTTTGCATTTCTGCCCTAAATTCCAGTAATCCTTGGAATGCTTTGACACCATGTAGTATCTGAATAGAGCAGTCTTACCTATGGTATAAAAAAATTTTACTGTAGAATGATTTTTATTTTTAAAAACAATTTTTTTTTTCAAAATCAAGTACCTATCATGTTTTTTTTTCAGCTTGATTCTGACAAATAACTGATACTGACCATTCATTGTTCTTCGAAAGAAAAATGATTCCCTATTAGACAAACTGCCAAGTTAAAAATATTTTAAGAATCTGTTTAAAGGCTCATTTCCTTTCCTATCTTCTCCACAATGTGTTTAATGTACTTGATTTGGGTAATAACACCCAGCAGACAGGGAAGACAGAAACAGCTACCTTGATTACTCCCTTGGCATGCTTATGCATGAATGGAGACTTGATGCATGAACAAAAAACACTTCAAGGTCAGACTCTTGATCTCCCTCCAGTTTTTTTCCCCCCTCTTAAAATTAAACTATGATGCTTCCTCTCTTAACAAAAAAGCAATTGAGATATCAAAACATTATGTTTTCACAAAGCTTAAACCCAAACAGCTATGTATAGATAAAGTTCTGCAGCAGGGCAGTGGTTCTAACATTGGATAAATATACCAACTATCTCAGACAGCTTCTCTCTTAACAGCTGTTTAATTACTTCTCTTCATTAATTGCAGCTTCAGAAAAACCAAAGAAAACATGCACACACAAAACCCTAAAACCAGCAACCTATTTATTACGGCATGCCTTTGTGTTACTACTTTTCATCATGACACCTATCAGGAAATATATAAAACAAATGCTTGGACATTACAAATATCCTAGCAATAAATTTGAGTTAATATACACTCTCTGACTATAGTTACTGCAACTGGAAAGACTCATTTCTCTCAGCTATTATTTCTAATGCTGCTAAAGAGATGCATTTGGGGAAGCATTTATCAGAAGCACTAAATCAGCATTACAGATATATGCCAAGGGACCAGATGAAGCTATAATTGCAACCAATTTGTTTTTCAGATGAGGTTTTTGTTTTTGTTTTTTCAGAATTGATGGATAGCCATATTTTTAAAGATAATATGTATCTGTCATGGATTAACTCAAGAGAGTGATACAAATATACTCTAAAGCAGGAAGACATGTTGGTGAGAACAAGTGTATATAATATATATAGGAAAAAATGAAATAATCAAAAGGTCTAGTTCATGCTTGAGACTTACATAATAGCCCTTCAAAGCGGCATACTGGTACAAGTGCTAGGCTCATACTCAGGAGGCCTGGATAATGAGGATGTGTCTTAAACCAGGACCTCTTAACCTCGTATGATTGACATTTGGGGATGGGTAATTCTTTGTGTGAAGGGCTGTTCTCTATATTCTAGGATGTTTAGCATAGCATATAGAACAGCATAGTGTATAGAATAGCACTGGCTTCTACCCACTAGATGCCAGTAGCAGCCACCCTGAATTGTGACCATCAAAAATATTTTCAGACAGCCAGATAATCCCTGAGAGAAAATTGCCAGTTGGTAAGAACCATGGGAGTTAAAGAAGGCAAGGGGATAAAAAACTCTTTGGTCCATTTGACATTATATGATAATATCCCATCTAGGAAAATGGTGGATTTTTGTAAGTCACCCATCTATTTCCTGATGACTCCTTTATCTATAGAATTACCCCAAGCCTCAAATCTCTAAATTAATGCTCTCTTGACTCACAGGAAGTCCAAGTTTTTATTTCCTTTTTGCAGATTTCCTGAGTAATTTCTTGGAGGGCTGAAATTTCTAAGAGTGCTTAGATAGGCAGAATTCTGACAGACACAAGTCTCCTTGCGGTTCCAGCATCTTTCTGTTCCAGTGTCCATTCTCCCTGACCTTTGTTGCTCAGGGGTTGTTGCTCATGTGATCGCCAATGTTGCCAGAGATATTCTCAGTTTTCAATATTTTCTTCCTCTGGCCATAAATAAAACAAAACAAGAAAAAGTTTTGTTTTCTTTATATGACTAGTCTTTTCAAATATTTTCTCATAGCAGCAGGTTGGACCCCTGGTAGATTCTTTATTCTACATCCTTCACTTTCTTAGAGGTAATAGGCCTCCAAGGGGCAGTGTTAAGGAGATAGTGAATCCTAGTCTCGTACTCTCCCTGGAAACATTGCTCTTTGCAACACAGGTCCTACTGCTCTCTTGTACACTCTATCAGACTTACTTTTACTTGAATATTTTCCCATAGAGCCCTATGTTCCACACAAAGCAAGATCTATTATGGGAAATTGATTTCTGTGCCCTAGAACATTCCAAGGCAGTTAAGATGTGGACTGATCAACTTATGAATGGTTAGAAGATGGCTCTGCTAAGGAGCAGAGAAGGAGGCTCCATAGGTTAATGAGGTTTAGCTTCCAATTCCATCTAATAGAATTTTATATCTGATATAGCTTCAAATATTCTGTTATGTATTTTTATTTTATAGCTGGTAACTATTATTTTTTCAATAGTTTTGATGCAAATTATAGATATGGCTATTATCCCCTAATTAATCTATGAGTTTTATAATAAAATTGGTTTTTAGCTTGACACATTTCTAAATTTATCTAACAAAATATTTGGGTGAAATGTTGAAAAATGTAGACAGTTGTGTAATAGAGTAATATTAACTAAAATTCATGTTTGTCAAAACTGTTCCCTTATTTTGAATGGTTTCGTAGTAACTGAGATATTGTGCAAATGGCGGACACAATTCTGATATGCTTGTGGTTCAGTTAGCACAGGACGGAGAAAAGTGAGGACTGCCTTATTAAATAAGAATAATGATAGAGGACTTGTCTGGCACATATTCAACATGTGGTAAAGCATTTGAAATGAAATACACTAGTCCTACATAAGAATGAAGTTCTGATACAGAGGAAAAATTATAGAGAGGCATCTCAGTAAAAATTTAAATTTAGTGTATTAAACACAGATTTTTATTATTGGACTTTTATTATACATATTGTCATCATTAATTCCACAGAGGACCTTCTTTTATCTTAACCATTTAATCAATTAATACATTTATTGATGCATTATATAACAGATACCTATGACAATGCTACTCAAGCCAAGAATGAGAACAGTACAATATCTTACCATAGGTACTGTTTGGACTTGTCTTTTCACTTAACATTATGTTATTATTATTACCCAATTATTAATAATGTATATAGCTATAGCTCATTTACTTTTACTATTATATAATTTCTTCTGTGTGAAAAAGAGCAGTTTATTTGCTCATTCTCTAGTTGATGAACATGATTGCTATCATTTATTTTTCTTTACTGTTAAGAACACAGGAAGCTGTGAATTCTCCTACACACTCATCCTGGTTGCACATATGTAATATAATAGTTTATTGTAAAGCTGAGGTTCTTTAACTATTTATGGTTGGTTTCTGTATGCCTTATGACTTAAGGATTTGATTTTATTCTTTTGTTCCATCTGGAACTAATATACACTGCTGCAACTCCTATGGAAAACAGGATGGAGCTTCCTCAAAAAATTGAGGATAGAATTACCATATGATCCAGCAGTGCCATTTCTGGGTATATAGCCAAAGGAAATGAAAACAAGATCTCAAAGAGATACCTGTACATCTATGTTCTTTACAGCATTATTCACAATGGCCAGGATATGGAAATAACTTAAGTGTTCATCTCTCTCTCTCTCTTTCTCTGTGTATATATATATATATATACACACACACACTCACGTGTGTGTGTGTGTGTATTCATCATATACATAGGAATATTATTCAGCTGTAGAAAAGAAGAAAATCTTAACATTTGCACTGACATGGATGTACTTTAAGGGCATTTTACTGCATGGTATCATTTACATATAGAATCTTAAAAAAAAAAACAACAACATAAAGGTCAAACTCATAGTAACAGAGTAGAAAAATGATTTTCAGGAGAGTGAGGGAAATAGAGTTTGGTAAGAGGTTATTAACTTTCAGCTATAAAATGAATAATTAGATGAGAATCTAATGTAAAAGATGGTGACTATAACTGATAACACTGTATTGTGTAATTGAAATTTGCTAAGAGAATAGAAATGAAATGGTCTCACCCCTCCCCCCGAAAAGATGTAAAGTCATGGATGTGTAAACTAAATGGGAGGAATCCTATCACAATATATACATACAAAAATAAGATCACTGCATGTACAGTTTAAATATCTCACAAGTTTATATATTAGTTATACCTTAATAAAACTGAAAAAGTGCATATAATAGAAAAAACCTTATTTGTAAGACTTAAAAGATACAACAGAACAACTAAGAAGGAATATTCTAAAACGTCAATAAAGCTATCTTTGGGTAACTTTTCCCCTCAAATTTCACTTTCTGCAATAAGAATGTAGAAAAATAAATATTGCATACTATTTAAAATGACAATGAGAGAGGATAATGGAAAAAATGGTTTATGTGAACTTTACCTGCTTCCCTTTTGCTCCTACTCCTAGTCCTCCTGCTTCTCTTGAGTTTAGGATCTATTAAGGCTAACATCTAGCCAGAGGCAAGTGAACTCCTTCCTGGCTGGTAGCTTTCTGATCTAGCATCTTCCCCATTAGATAACTGGTATAGAGCTCTCCCCTGAGCCAATAGAAGAGCTCAGATAGCAGTGTCCACAGAGTCCAGCACACTATTGAGATTCATGGACCCTTGGGAGCAAATTCTACGTTGGTCTTACATGTCAAAGCCTTCTGTCCTTGATCTTCAAGATATTAGCTTAGGAGTTGATGAACAGGTAAGTTGAGGTCTTCCTACTCCTGAGTCTAAGTTAATATGAAGAGGCTAGAAGCAGGGAAGTCTCCTGATATGTGCGTAGAAAATAGCAGCTTGACTTCTACAACGTTGCTTGACCATGCATGCAGGGAACAGTTACTCTGACATCAGTGTGCCCACTTAGAGTTCACCAAAACTCACACTCGAACATGTCGAAGAAAAATCACAAATTCTCCACTTCTCTGGGTGGTAAATTTTGAGGGGTGAGCTTTCCCTAGGTGTTGTAATTTAACATTTTGAGGGGCTATGTAGGTAAACCTTGTTAATTCAGAGGTGAAGGTTAGCAAGCTCCTACCTTGGATTTAGACTTACCCTGTGTTAAAACTGACATTTTCATCTCCATATATTTGGCTCCTGGTTAAAACTCCCAACTCATTCTCATTGGAAAGAGAAGGAAGAGGAAGGGAGTATTACCTATAAACCCTAACAATGGCTCTCTTAATAGTTTCATAAAATTAGAAATACATTTCTAAATATAATAAAAAATAAATGCTAGTTAAGAAACGCACTCCCAGGGGTGCCTGGGTGGCTCAGCGGGTTAAGCCTCTGCCTTCGGCTCAGGTCATGATCTCAGGGTCCTGAGATCGAGTCCCGCATTGGGCTCTCTGCTTGGCGGGGATCCTGCTTCCCCCTGTCTCTCTCACCTGCCTCTCTGCCTACTTGTGATCTCTGTCAAATAAATAAATAAAATCTTAAAAAAGAAAGAAAGAAAGAAAGAAAGAAACACACACCCAGGGGTGCCTGGATGGCTCAGTCCGTTAAGCATCTGCCTTCAGCTCAGGTCATGATCCCAGGGTCCTGGGATCAAGACCCACATTGGGCTCTCTGCTCAGCACGAGGCCTGCTTCTCCTTCTCCCAACCCCCTGCTTATGTTCCCTCTCTCGCTGTGTCTCTCTCCATCAAATAAATAAAATCTTAAAAAAAAGAAAAAAGAAACACACTCCCAGATAACCCTTAGATCAAAGGAAAATTGCAAACTCCCTATAAGAAACAGTACTTAAGCCCATGAGAAATAGTGAAAGCAGTACTCAGAAACATTAATGGCCTTAATTATTAGAGAAGAAAAATATAACAAAATAACTCAGTAATCACCCAAAGAATTCAGAAAAGATAAACAAAATATTTAGGAGGAAACCAGTATGTGGGTGTGGCCATCTTTTGTTTTTCTGTTTCCCTACCTTTCCTGTGAAATCCTTTTTTATCATGTCCTCTTCCTCTATTCACTAAGCTGCTTTAAAATCTACTCCGGGATTGGAGTACAGGGTAGGAGTAGAACTAAGGGGCAAGACAAGTTGTATGATTTTATCTTGTATTGGCTTTGCTGGGAGAGGCAGATGTTCAAAGAGTGGCTTTTTCTCTTGAGGGGCACTCTGTAGGTTATTTCTCGACCTGTCCCTGGGGATATTCCATCTTGGTCAGTCAAGGTGACACCAACTCACATTATGGCTCCTCATGGCCATTCTCAGTTCAAGTCTCTTGACTCCTCCTTTTAAAATACTTCAAATTTGTGTTTCTGACCAGAGACCCCATTCATTTAGCTTCTAGGAAATATATATATATATATATCCATATATATATATATATATATCTCCATGTCTTGTCAAATTCCTGAAGGGCAGCAATTCTCATTGTTATTGTCTCTTTGCTCTGCCAATAGAGGCAAGTTTCTCTGCTTCAGAGTTTTTACGTGTGAGCCATATCCTAACTCCTGTATTCCCAGATTTCAGCAGATATATATGTCTGGCTCCCTATACCATCATGATAGCTTCCTCAGTTGGCCTTAAGCAAAGGGAAAACACTTCTTTCTTTCCAATGAAACACTTGTAATACCCATCATTATTGTCTCTTTAAATTTTTACTACATTCTTAGCCTTCTTATAGATAGTGGATGCAGATGATGGATTAATGTTTATTGAACCAGTTTTTGATACCTCCTTTTTAAGTCCTGCATAAGAAAACTGCCACTTTGATTTAGAATGTGAGGGTAGCACCTACTGTTCTTAGAGCTGCAGCCTCGGCCAAAACTGTAAGCAGGAAGAGTCCCATGTGAACAGTATGCAAGGAATTGGAGTAGATTATTTTCAGAAGAACATATTGAAAATTTCAACGAAGTATGAAAAGATGTTCAAACCCATGAGTAATATAATGTGTTGTTATATTATACTATTCATACTTTTAAAATTTAACAGGTGTGATTAACACTTATAAGGATATCCTCATGTCTTGCTGATAGAATTGTGAATTCTGTATCTCTTCTGAAAAGCAATCTGAAACTTCTATTAAAAATGTTTTAAAAACTTATATCCCTATTGACTCAGCAGTTCTACTTTGGCTTTCTATCTTCTTGTCCTATAAAAATGAAACTGCTGATGTGTATATATATTATCATGATAAATGATATGATACAAATTGATGATATATATACCATCAAGGATGTGTATTCCAGCATTGTTCAGGATGGCAAGGATACAAAATAACAATAATTAATAAATAAAAATTAACTAGCAGTAATGGAAAGGCCCTTAATAGAAGAATGAATGGTTGAATAAAATTTAAAGTGCATTGTATACCTGAAACTAATGGAACACTGTATGTTATACTGGAATTTAAAAAATTAAAAGAATTCACAATAAATAAATAAATAAATAAATAAATAAAATACTATTCAACTCTTAAGAATAGTAAATTAAAACTATACTAATTCCAGGGAACCTGGCTGGTTCAGTCAGTAGCATGTGTGACTTTTGATCTCAGGGTTGTGAATTTGAGCCCCACGTTGGGTATAGAGATAACTTAATGAAATCTTTGAAAAATATATATATACTAATTCCCTTATTGGTGTTCACCATGGGTAATTATTTAGCAAGAAAAAGCAAGATCCAGAAAAATGTAGATAATATGATCACAGTTTTAAAAAAAAAATGTGTACCTTTATTTTTATTTATTTCATTTTATTTTACTTTTTTAGAGGTGGGGGAGGGGCAGAGGGAGAGAGAGAATCCCAAGTGGGCTCCATGCTCAGCACTGAGTCCGACGTGGGGCTCAATCCCATAACCCTGAGATCATGACCTGAGCCAAAATCAAGAGTCAGACACTCAAACAATTGAGTGACCTAGGTGTCCCAAAATTTGTACCTTTAAATGTATGTTTGCATTTATGTGTGTGTATAGGAAGTACATTATTATGAGAGCACAGAAATAGATATAAAGAATATATGGGTTACTTGGGGTTGTTGGGGAGGGGGATGGCATTAATAGATCAAGGGGATACAAAATTAGAGGAGGCAAATGAGAGAGAAATACACATATCTGAATCACATTTATGAATGTATATAAATTTTATATGTGTATACAATAAATTAAGGCAATAAAAGAAAAATAATAGCACAGATCTTTGAATTTCAATAGGAAAACAGACAACTGAAATCCCAGGAGGAAGTTGAGAGGAAACTTGTCAGCTCATATTCTCATGCAGAAATTGAACTTCCATCATTCTTGTCATTGGAAAAGAATTAATAATATAAAAAACTGAGTTCAAGCACAGTCAATATGAAATTTAATTACTAGGCATAATTGAAGATACAAAAATCAAATCATGAAACACATATACTGTTAACTTCAATTTTGAATCTTTCTAAGGCTCAAAACTTTCCAAAATAAATTACCTGTAGCAGAGGATTTGTTTGTTCACAACTATGAAGCCAAAACTAAAAAACAAGAAACAAACTAAAAAAAAAACACTTGAAATAATCAATTCTTGATGCCTTAGGCTTTTCTTTCTCATGACATCAGCTTTTTGATAACAACATTGCTGGTTATTAGTTGATTTCTGAAGCCTGACCACCCAAACTCAAAAGACATAAAAAACAAACAGGATATTCTTATTTCTATAGACAGAAAGTCTTGCTCTAAATAAGTGGTTCTTAAAGTGTGGTCCAGGTACCCTTGGGAATCCACAAGTGTGTATCTAAAGAGGCACACAAGGTGTGCCTTTAATAATACTACTGAGTTATCATTTGTCCTTTCATCTTCATTTTCTTATAAGAATTTCACAAAGTTTTCCAGAGGGTACAGGATATTTGATATCACAATAAATGAAATTCAGATGCAGATACTGGAATTTAACTGTTTTCTTTTCTTTTAAATATAGTTTCTTTTCCTTAAGATCATTTATGTTAACTTGTAATGGGTTTACAACAGGTTTAGTATTACATGTAATAATTATTAATAATTTTAGCATTAATATTTAGTGTGATAAATAACTGTCATTAGATATAAATCGCATAAACACAAACACTTTGCTATCTCAATATTTTTTGAGTGTAGAAAGGATCCTGAAACAAAATGTTAGAAAAGTACTACTCAGAAGCCGGTGTGTTAAGATTTCCCCCTTTGCACAAGACTGTCACCATTTTGGAGGGAATGTTTTATGAATGGAATAAGTGGGAATGCAAAGTATAGTTAGATTTATATGCCATTCACATAATATAAAAGCAGTGAAAAATAGTCAACTTCGTTCATTAAAAAAAAAAAGACACCAAAATAAGACAGCAATGCAATAGACTGCCATTTTTTTTTCAACTATAAGATTGGCACTTTTATACACTATTTTTGGAAATGTAAAGTAGTCTAACTTTTGGGGAAGAATGCCTACCAAAATACAATAGTTTTTGTACTTTAACTGAAATGCTCCTTTTCTTTATGCCACCTATAAATGTGTTAATGTTTTTTGTTTCTTTTTTGTTAATTCAAGTGTAATTAGTATACAGTGTTATATTAGTTTCAGATATATATCATAAAATGATTCGGAAATTCTAAACATTTATCAGTACTCATAAAGATAATTGTACACTTTTTAAAAATAAATTTAAAGGTTTTATTTTATTTTTAAATTTTTTAAATTTTTTATTGTGTTAGTCACCATACAGTACATCATTAGTTTTTGATGTAGTGTTCCAAGATTCATTGTTAATATATAACACTAATGCTGCATACAATATGTGCCCTCCTTAATACCCATCACCGGGCCAACCTATCCCCCCACCCACCTCCCCTCTAAAATCCTCAATTTGTTTCTCAGAGTCGAGAGTCGTATGGTTCATCTCCTCCACTGATTTTCCTCCCTTCATTTTTCCCTTCCTTCTCCTAATGTCCTCCATGTTATTTCTTATGTTCCACAAGGAAGTGAAACCGTATGATAATCGACTTCCTCTGCTTGACTTATTTCACTTAGCATAATCTCCTCCAGTCCCATCCATGTTGATGCAAAAGTTGGGTATTCATCATTTCTGATGGCTGAGTAATATTCCATTGTATGTATGGACGACATCTTCTTTATCCATTCGTCTGTTGAAGAGCATCTTGGCTCTTTCTACAGTTAGGCTATTGTGGACATTGCTGCTATGAACATTGGGGTGCATATGACCCTTCTTTTCATTACATCTGTATCTTTGGGGTAAATATCCAGTTAGCGCAGTTGCTGGGTGATAGGGTAGCTCTAGTTTTAACTTTTTGAGGAACCTCCACACTGTTTTTCAAAGTGGCTGCACCAACTTGCATTCCCACCAATAGCATAAGAGGGTTCCCCTTTCTCCACAGCCTCTCCAGCATTTGTTGTTTCTTGCCTTGTTAATTTTTACTATTCCAACTGGTGTAAGGTGGTATCTCAATGTAGTTTAATCCCCTTTATGTCACCCATTTTCCCCACCCACCTCCCCTCTGGCAACCAAAAAAACAGAATCTTAAATATAGACAACAAACTGGTGTATTTATTAATATTGACTCAAATTTGTAATAATTGTCACAACCATATTCAGTGAAGCACTATTTGTAAACTACTCCCCACAAAAAGGGAAAAATTGAAGTGTTCATAAATAGAAAAACTGTACAATAAGTTATGGAGTATGCATTGAAATACTATGAACACAATTGGTTGTATATTGTAGAATCTGTGTCCAGTATACAACTATTATGATTATTGTATTTCAGATATTTAAGTAAGTTCTAGAACAGTATGAGTAGTACCTACTACATATATTTTTAGAGAATAAGTATAGGACATCTAGGTGACTTAATCAGCTAAGCGTCTGCCTTTGGTTCAGGTCATGATCCCAGGATCCTGGGATCAAATCCCGCATTGGTCTCCTTGCTCAGTGGGGAGCCTGCTTCTCCCTCTGCCTGCAGCTCCCCCTGCTTATGTGCTCTCTCACTCTCACTGACAAATAAATAAGTAAAATCTTTTAAAAAAAGAATAAGTATATGTACAGATTTTAGTATGTGAATAATGTGTGTATAGGGAGTATGAAGGTAATACTGGCTTATATGTGTTTGTATAACTATATTCAAGAAAGATACACAATAATTAATAATGATATCTAGTAGTGATAAAGATGGGATCATGGGGGCTTTTCAATTTTTAGTTCCTGTTTATCTATCTTTTTTGAATTTTTAAAACTCAAAACCATGCATTTAAAAAAATTTAAAAAATCTGTATTTCTCAAAAAATATTAATTTAGTGATTATTTTCTTTTAGGAGTTTCTCTTCAGATAGACTCAATTATACTGGACATAAAAGAGCTTCTTGAAAGGACATGAAAGACAACACAGGTGAGTTTTTCCTATGATAAAATTAAATTCCAACCACTAGGCATTTTTAAGCTTGTGCTGAATTCACAGCCAGTACTGTATGCAGAGACTTGAAAATGACCTAATATGGATTCTGTTGATCTGTCAATTTGCCAGTATGAACTCAGGTATTTTTTTTTTTTTTAATGAGAGAGAGAGAGCATGAGAAAATAGAAGTCAGACGGAGAAGCAGACTCCCTGCTGAGCACTCCCCCTATGTGGGACTTGATACTGGGATTCCAGGATCATGACCTGAGCCAAAGGCAGTTGCTTAACCAACTGAGCCACCTGGGCGACCCCATGAACTCAGGTATTCTTAATCTACGTCTGCAGCAAAAACAGGATAAGGTTGAAGAAATCGGGATTCACAGGAGCTTGGAAAATTAGGTGGAAGAAAAGCCCTAGCAAAAACTTTCCCTGAAGGAGTTAATTAATATTTCATGGTTCTGACAGGACGTATGCCGTGGGACAGAAGTGATAAGCAGGAGTGGGAAATAAAGAAGAGAGGAAAAGATGCAGCGACTTCATATCAGTGACAATAACCACATTTTCTCTGTCTAGAAACTAAGGCTTAATGTGTATTGAGAGCTCACCCTAGGCTATGACCAAAAAATTAATAGATATTATAAAATGGCAGTATAATATGATCTAATATTATAGCTGTGATGCGTATTATATGATATTATGTATATTACTATTGTACAATATCATATATCATTATAACATCTTCAGCATAGACTGTTACCAAGAGACAAATGTAAATCAATAGTATCAGATTATTACAGTTTTCAATCCACACAAGCTGTTATTACCTCTTCATAACCTTTTCAGGAAAATGTAACTCCTTTTGAAAAAAAGAAAGGAACTGAAAGGTGGAGTACTTTTTCAAGGTCTCATAGCTAAGAAATGGTAGAACCATGTCCCAGGTTTCAAAGTTCTTAAAAATTTTACTACATATTTTATTTTTAGATACCATATCCTTTTACAGCTTGTACAGAACAGAAATCAGATCCCCTGTTTTATCCATTGAACTTGCACAACAGCTTCAAATTCCATAGTTAACATCCAGTCACATTATAATATTGTTTATCTTATGGTCTCATTTGTTAGGAGCTCTTGGCCATCACTAACAAATATTTACTGAGCACCTGCTGGGTCCAGGGCATGGTGTTACAAACCATGGATATAAATTGAAATGGGAAATAATCTGTGCTTTAAAGAGGCTAACAATTGATTCATGAGACAGGAAACATATATAAAATAATTATGGTATCATATGGCATACAAAGACAAGTGCTGAATAAAACACAGTCAGAAAATGATGAAGTTGAAAGAAATGTGACTTTTATCAACCTTTGTGGTCTTACACAACTTGCTTATTTTTTTCCTAGCTTCAGTTTTCTTATCCACAAAATGGGTTTGTTGTGAGAATTTAATCAGAAGGTACATATAAATCACTTAGTGCTTGAGATATAGAGAGCATCAATATTCTTTTCTTTCCCTTCTCTGTTTCTATGCCTTTTTTCCTGAAATCTCAGACTAAATAATATGAAAGGTCTCAGCCTTTAAGAAAAGTACAGAGAAGTAGAAACTCATGGGGAAGAAGTTTGGACATGGGGAAGGTAAGAAGTGAATATATTTTTAATATCAAATTTATAATAGAATTAACAACATTTAAGAGAATGACTCTATTTATATAAAATTCTATGAACATATTCCATATTAGAGTTTATGCATATTATGTGGGTCTTGAGAATGTTTAAAAAGTAGCATCTCTCTTCTCTACCTTCTTTTATTCTGGCTCTGAACAAAGTGAGAAATTGGAAAACAAAATGAAACAAAACCCAGCAGGACAGATGATGGCCATTAGGATGGCCATTGTTACTGAGAAAGACTGAGTTGAAAAAACTTAGTTCAGTGTAATAGCCAAATGGGCTTGCTCCCTAACCTCTCCTAGAATACAGACTTACCTCACTTCCTCATGGTTGTGCTGCATAAGGCAGAGCAGCCCCCACTGCAAGGGCAGCACCTCTACTGCTGAACTTATGTTCTAGCTGAAAAAAAGCAAGAGCCAAGTTTTGTGTTGGTTGGGAACTGCAGAGAGGTGAAGAGGGGAAAGAGCTGGGTTAGGCATACCTTATTCAGTCTTCTTCCAGACTGACCAGTCATATAACTACCTCTACCTCAATGAGTGGGATTGCAAGGGGAGTGAAGGGACAGCAAGAAGACAGTAAGATTTTAGGATATTCTTCTCAAGAAACCTCGGGGTGGGGCAGGAAGTAGGTACATTCACACATGTCCTGGAACATCTACCCACGAATACACTCTGAAGACTGCAAGAAGAAAAACCAAGAACCTGTGTGGGAACAACCAGCTAATCTTTTCTGCCAAGGAGCTGATGATCTAGGATGATGAAAGAAAAATCATATAAGCCATAAAGTGAGAATATTAGGTACCAAGTAACTCTCATAAGTATAATTTTTCATTCTTGAACCTGTACCAGCCTGTTGGATAGCTTAGTAACCATGGATTTTTGGGTGTTTCTTCGGTGTGGGGGGAGGGAAGGATGTGGTAAAAAAATTAAAGCACAATATTTAGAGTTCAGCTCAGAATTATTGTAAACTTTTTAGTATCACTGCTGTTTTTGAAGTTTTAAAAATTAATGTATGACATTCATACAGAAAAGTGCATGAACATAAATATTCAGCTCAATAAATTTCCATGAGGAAAACAACCTTCTAACTCTCACCAAGGTCAAGAAAGAATATATGTGGAGGCCTCTTCCTGTCCCCACCCATGCCCCCGGTACTTCTACCCTGACTTCTAGCTGAATTGTTGTTGTTGTTTTTTTCCAATACTGTATTTGTCATAGTTGTTCCTACTATTTCTTCATTTTCATGCTGGATAGTATTCACTGGATGGATATGCCACAGTTATATCATTTTATTCGTAGTTGATGTACTCTGGGGAAATTTCCAAATTGGAGTTATTACAGATAGTTCTGTATGTTCTTGTGCGCATCTGGTTATAGGTGTGTGTACTTGATTTTGTAGGTTTCAAACGAGTCATGATAGTGGTTGTGCAAAGTTATTTCACATGCTCAGCACATTTTGTATTACATCTTTTAATTTAATCATTCTATTGTATGTGTAATGGTATGTAGTATTTAATTGTGGGGTTAATTTGCATTGTTCTAGTGACTAAAACGATTGAGCACATTTTCGAAAGTTTATTCTCCATTGGGTGTCATCTTTTCTACCTTGATGGTTGAGCTCCCTTGTCCATCTCACCCACCTCCAGCTGTGTGCACTTTCTACTTGATTATACAAATAACATGCAAAGACTGGGTATGAGCCCTCTCTCAGTCATATTTCTTCTTTTACTCTGATACTTATTTTCTTTCATTCTAATTGCAGCTTTAATAAATTCCTTCATTTTAATATAGTTTATTTTCCTTTATTACTAATGAATCTTTATGGTTAATGATTTTTTATACCATGCTTAAGAAATATTTCACTATAAATCTGCACTGCACTAGGAATTAGTTTTTGTGTATGATAAAAAAAATTTAGGGTTTTTTTTCTTGTGGATTCAATTGATCCAACACCATTTATTATAAAGGTAGTTTTTTTCCCAAGAGAAATGAAAACTTATGTTCATGCAAAACCATGCATGTGAATGTTTATATGAGCTTTATCCATAATCTCCCAAAACTGGAAACAACCCAATTGTCTTTCAAGAGATAATAAAAAAGACTATGGCTCATACCTGCAATATGAAACTACTCATCAATAAAAGTACCGAATTATTGATAGATACAGCAACATTGGATTAATCTCAAATCCATTTTGCTAAAAGAAAGCCAAACACAAACGGCAACATTACTGTATGGTTCTATTTATATGATATTCTGGCATATACATTATCAGTTGCATTATAAAGGAAAAACTATAGGAATAAAAATGTGTTGGTGGTTACCAGGGGATAGAGACAGCATGAGGAAATATTTTGGGGGTGATGAAACTGTTTTATGGTTGTGATGGCGTGTATACAACTCTATACCCCTGTCTAATGCACAAAGAGTTGAACTTATTGTTTGTAAATTTTTTAATTTCTAAAATCCAAAATTTATTTTAAAAATCTCAAATAAAAAGAAAATTTATTTTCCCCACTGCTCTATGGTGCCACAAAAATTAGTTTGCACTGGTATATGGTGCTGTGCCCCAGATAGAGAGTACACGGCGTGGAAGCCAAAGACTGGAAGCAGGAGTGGCTTCACTTATTTTCACTCACAATGACTCAGAGAACTTGGTTATCTCATTTCCATAAAGTCTAGTCTCTGCAGAGATAAAATGTTCTGTTTCCTAAAGGGGACATATCCAACCTGTGGACACATTAATAGTACTATTTAACTATAAAGCTGCCTAAAATCCTCTTATATACAGGGCTCAGCAAGCAACTTGGCCTGGGTAATCAATCTGATCATCAGGAGGAGGTAGGACCCTATTACTCAATGGGAGGAGGAATTTGGATCTGGAATTTACTTGAGCATCTCTTGATATTTCCTTGCTCAACTGTGCTGGTAAATAGACAAATACAACCCTCCTGGTCTGAGAAAGGCCATGGTGATCAAGAGTCCCTACACATAAGGGTAAGGATCTGGGCCAGATCACCTGATAAACCACTAAGACCAGAATTTGAAGGTGAAAGGAACACAGAATGGATGGGAAAATAAGGATAGGTAGATTATCAGCTGCAGCCTAAAAACCAGCTGCAGTGGCCAGGACTAAAATTGGTCTGTGTAGACTTCTTCCTCTTAAGTATCTTCTAGAAAAGGAGATGCACTGGCATCCGGAGTAGCTTCTCTCTGAATGTATATGGAATAAGAGATCATAGGGATGCAAGGAATGACCTGTGATGAGCACAGACGTGGCCCAGCCAGATCCTGCTAACTGTAAGACTTTTGTCAGCAAATGGACTTCAGATTGGAACCTTGTAAGCTATAGGGATCCATTTTTCCCAAGATCAAGATCAAGGTGGTCTACATCCAATAATTGATCCAGGTGAGAGTAGAAAGTCCTAGTCCTTTCAGCAAAAAATGGGGCATGTGTCTTGGGCCACTTAGGCTTTAGAGCTCTCTATGAGCTGGTACTACTGGCAGCCTTACTTAATCTGCTTCTTTCCCTTTTCTTCCATGGTTCTTGGTCTCAAGGCTACTTCTAATAAACTTCCTGCATGCTACACTCTGTCTCTAAGAATCTGCTGCCTATAAACCCCAATCTACAACACATGGCAACTACCTCAAAGCCTCTACAGAACTCTTGAGCATCTGTTATGCACTAGACAGCAAATCTTTTTTCAGCCCAACCCCATCAGGCTGTAAAGTTCACTCTATTCCCAAGATGTCATCCTGAGACCCTCAGAAGAAGATGGGAGCTATTGGTTTTACTTTGTATGGACCCTCAGTAAGGTCCTGTTTTCTTCTCTAAAGTGTGATGTGAAATCATATAGTGAGTTTTTATTCATAAAATGCCTAAATTATTATAATGGAGATTATGTCTTCTCTAAGACTTCCCCTATGAAGAAACCTATGTATACCATTAGTAAGTTACCTTATACCTTTTTCTTACTGCAAATAAGTCAGGTGCTTTATAGGTTTCTGAAACCTTGCTTACATCTCAGGAAAAATAACTTTAGTGGCTTTGAAACTGATTCTAAAAAGTTCAAATTATGTGAATTTATTCCTTTCATGTTTTATGTTCAGGCTGGAATTGGCTAGTTATTCATAATAGAGGTAATATAAACATCGGTTTTCAAAATGGTGGTATTTACTGTCTCTTCTCATCTCAAGTTGCCTGATATTGTGGATTAGGAGGAGTTTTGCTGTATTCCATTCCTATCTTATTCAACTTATCACTGAATTTATTGGGACTGTTTCTAGATTTATGCATACTTCATCTTTTTTTTTTTTAAATTAGACGCATGCAGAGCTCAAGTTTGATTTTTACATTAGCAGGAATATAGCTTAGTATGTTAATAGGCTGTAAACCTTGAAGAGAAATGAGTAATACAAAACAAGTTTAAAAAGCATTTTACACCGATTAAAATGGCTAACATGGGGTGGGGGGGAAGCCCTGACAATACCAAATTCTGGTAAGAATGTGGAGCAATGGAAACTCATTCATTCCTGGTGGGGATGCAAAATGGTACAGCCATTTTGAAGAACAGTTTGTGTTCCTTACATAGTTAAAGTCATCTTACCATATGGTCTAGGAGTCACATTCCTAGGTATTTACCCAAATAAACTGAAAATTTAGTTACACCCAACAGTTTATACACAAATGTTTATAGCAGCTTTATTCATAATTGTACCACATTAGAAACAACCAAGTTGTCCTTCAAAAGGTGAATGGATAAACAAACTATGGTACATCTACATATGAAGTTTTATTCAGTGATAAAAAGAAATACTCTGTTACGCCACAAAAAGATATGTAAGAACCTTGAATGCATTTTGCTTAGTGAAAGAAACCAGTCTGGAAAGGCTACATACTGTACAAGTCTAAGTATCAGAATTCTATAAATTCAATTTTTTTTTTTACATTCAGTTTCTACCTCAATTTTTAGGTAAAATATCCTTGATTTGATTGGAAAGTCTTATAGATATGGTGTAGGGACAAGAAGAGTTTTTTTGCTTCCTTCTGTTTGTTCCCTTTTCCCGCCGCGCCGAAGTCCTCCCGAGGACCTGAGGAGCGCGAGACCTGTGGCCGGGTCCCTTTGTGTGCGCGCCGTGGCCTCCGGAGCCGGCTGACTGCAGCCCGGTCAGTGGGGGCTTTTGAAAGGCGGCACCGGCCTGACCAACCCCTAGACCTCATTCTGCTCATAAGTTTTGAGCATTTACTAATTATAAAGCGGTACTCTGGAGAGCCAAAACTGTTACTGATACGGTCCCCCGTGCTTAAAAAAGGTGGTTTGTTGTTGTTGTAGTTGTTGTTGTTGTTTTTTAACCAAGTAAATGTCAAGATTTAAAAAAAAAAAAAAGAAGAGTTTTAACTTATAGGAATTGCTGTTGGGTGGCAGGGAAAGAAAAGGGACTATTGGTTAAGTGGAATATAAAAGCAGAAGTTCTAAGATAGGCATGCCAAATGGAGCAGGAAGCATCAGTCAAGCCAACATTGAGAAGAAGTCAGTGTGAAACTGGCAATATTATAATTATTTAGAAGTGTCGGATTTGAGAAATACACAACATTCCTCTATCAAGACAAGGAGATATCTTTTAATCGAGTTAGGGGGCTAAGAATATGTGTATAAAGATACATAAGGAAATCCTCAGCTGTAGACTAATTAATGACAATTTTATGACTTCAGGTTTTAAGAAAAGGATGGGTTTGCTCTAGAGAATTGTATCATGGAGAGAGGTGAATAGAGAGAAAGGGGCTTTGTATCTTAAAGCACTGCTTGCCTAATTTTTTTTTTTTTTCTTTTCCCAAACCATACTTCAACTTCAGAGAAAAGTAAATACACACCCATGGAGCTTGGGGGCAGAATCCAAGAAGCTATCAATGTGAGAAAAATATTTGAAGTCTTCTCTTTCATTTTAATAATTCATTTGATTTTTTCAGTCTATAATATATTTCTCATTGTCTTAGTGTAAGAAAACTGTGCCACAGTGGTCAGTACTGAGTAAAATAGACACTCTGGAAAGATGTGTCCAGTTTGCCCTGCAGTTTCATACACTCTTTTAGACCGTGGCTCTAGGCTATGAACACCACAATTTGAGAATAGTTTGCCTAAAATCCAGTTGCACTATACTCCAGAATCTCTGTGAGGTGAAGGACACTTGTGGTTCCAGTGCTTATTAGCTCTTGAATCTTCCACAATAACACTACTTCTCATCTGTAAAGTGCTAAAACCTACCATCAAATTCTTTTGCAAGGCTGACTATAAGACCAGGCCTAAGTCACTTTAACTCTGTGGGGAGGCTGAATCTGAGAGTTATAAAATCCTAGCTTTCTCATTTTAAAATTAAGACTCTCTTGACTCTTACTAGTTCATGGAGATCCAATTTTAAAGTTATTTTCTATGGATAAGTCAAAGTGACATTTCCTAGTAGAAAAAACTTTAGAAAACTAGTATTAAGACTTGAATTTTATTCCTAGGTCTATCATTTAATAACTACACAACCTTGGACCAATAACAATGTTTCTGAGAGCCAGTTTCTCATCTGCAAGTCAGAGATATCTCCTGTCTTATTCACTCACAGGGAACTTGGGAAGGTGAAATGAAATAATGGGTAAATAAGTGCTTTTCCAAAACTCATTCCACCATGCAACATTGCCCTAAATCCCCTGTTTTTAGAGTTTTATTATTTTTAAAGGCAATTTTGTAAAATTGCTTTCTGGAATCCTCGTATTCATAAACTGCCTTATGACTAGTTAGATACCAGAGGCCTCTCTCTCCTTAGGAAAAGAATTCTGATTGCTTACTATTTCCTCCTTTTTTCTTGTTTTCATAGTTTGTGCTTTGCAGCAATGCTGCTGGCCAAGAAGATAAGATATAGGACCAACTCTTAATTTTCCAAATGTTGCAGAAATGGTAACATATAATAAGCAGTAAGGCAGAGAGTCTAAAATCACGTTATGTTTGGCTTTAAAACTTCATTCATACTTGTACGTGAATGAAGATATCACTTCTATACTGGAAATTCTCTAAAACAATAAAGAAAAATCATAATGAACTTGTTATCCACATTCCTATTGCTATATTTCTTAGTTTTTTCCTCTGTCCCTTGTATTGAAACAATAAATGATTTCTGTCATCTATTTGACTGATACAAATAATTTCACTAAGATAGAGTTGTCTTCTTTAGCTTTTTGGGTTTTTTACTCCTAACACAGAGGTAATAACTATTTTTAATGTTATCTGTTGAATGATTGTTTTATTAAAATAAATGTTCTATTACACTGAACAAGTTATGTAAGTAGCAGTATAAGTAACTAATAAATATTTGAAAGCAAGATCTATGGATAATTCATGATTTTTGAGTAATCCATAATTCACTCACACACAATAAAAACTTTTTTTTATTAACTGATCTTAAGAAGATCAGTTATGTATTAAAAAACAGAGGTTATACAGAAATCCTTTAAGAATTAGAAGTTAGAGTTTTCATTAACTTTCATCTTTATGTATAATGAGGTAATCTTTTTATTTAAACACATATTCATGCCACTACTTCTCATTACTGTTATTACTAAGTAATAAGGAAAGGTTATATAATGCATCTGTATGGAAACTTTTTTTTTTAAAGATTTTATTTATTTATTTGACAGAGAGAGATCACAAGTAGACAAAGAGGCAGGCGGAGAGGGAGAGAGAGAGTGAAGCAGGCTCCCTGCTGAGCAAAGAGCCCGATGCGGGACTCGATCCCAGGACCCTGAGATCATGACCTGAGCCGAAGGCAGCAGCTTAACCCACTGAGCCACCCAGGCGCCCCTCTATGGAAACTTTTTTAAAAATAAGATCTATTCATTTGTTTTAGAGAGAGTGTGTGTGAGTGGGGGGAGGGGCAGAGGGAGAGAAATACTTAAGTAGACTCCTTGTGTAGCATGGAGCCTGATGTGGGGCTCAGTCCCATGACCCATGAGATCATGAACTGAGCCAAAACCAAGAGTAGGAAACTCAACTGATTGAGTCACTCAGGTGACCCAGAATCTGTTTTTAATCTTTTATTACAAAGCAGAATTTCATGTAGTGGGCATTAATTTTCAATGGAAAACATATTTCATAACTTTCCATATGAAAACTTTTAATTACTGGTGTGTTAAGAAGAAATATTTGTTTATTTGGCTTGCCTATAAGATGATTCTTTCCTAAATTTCTATTCTACTCTGACATCAAACTATATTATACTAAAGCTTCTTAAAGGGTCAGCTCTGATGTAAGAATTAGTGCCAGTTCTATATCAATTTCGTAAGTTAATTTTTGAGTATTAGGATTATATTCTGCAATTTCTAATACTTTGTGTTATTTTTTTCTGAAAGGCCTTCATGTGAAACCCAAAGATTAAAACCTTATTTGATATATAGTACTCTTTCAACATCCCCTTTCATCAGAACTGGGCTTTCCAAACCAAGATGAGAAGACGGTTGATATTGAATCCCTTTTCCCTGAGTGTAATTCACACAACTGTAACCTCACTGTATTAGTTATCAGTTGCTTTGTAACAAAATACCAGTCAAAATGATACTCTTTTCCTTGAGTACTTAACAACTTAATGCAAAAAACATGGCTCATCTCAAGTAAGTCAGGAAATTGGGAGCAGCTTAGATGAATGGTTCTCATTTGGGATCTGTGGTAGGTAGAATTCTAAGATGGCCCTCACGATTTCTGCACCCTTGTATTCACACCTGTATACGATCCCTTTTGAATCAACAGAATGTGGCAAAAGTGAAGGGAATTTGAAGATGTAATTAAAGTTTCTAATTTGTTGACTTTAAGTTCCTTAGGTGGAGATTATCCTAGATGGGCATAACTATTTAGGTGAACCAAAAGAGGATCCAGAGGTCAGAGAGGCTTTTTTTCTGGACTTGAAGGAGAAAGTCACTAAGAATTCTATAGATGCAAAGAAATTAATTCTGCCAACCAGTAGCTTGGAAGAGTATCCTGAGCTCTAGAAAGAAATTCAGTTTAGCTTAATTCATTTGGGGAAACCCTTAGCAGAAGACCCTCCTAAGCTGTGCCTGGGCTTGGATACATGGCTTAGATCTAGCTGGGCTGCATCCACAGAAACTGAGATAAGGAACACATTGTTTCAAGTCACTTAAGTATGTGGAATTTGGTACATAGCAAGAGGAAACTGATAGAGGGTTTTAGTTGAAGTTGTAGGAAAACATCAGCTGGGGATGAAGAGATCTGAAGTCTTGACTGGAGTTGATGGAGTCTCTTTCAAAGTGGCCCATTGGCATGGCTGGTGGCAGAAGGCCTCATAGACCTCTGCCAGATAAACCTCTCCACTGGGCTGCTTGAGTGTCCTTAGGACCTTTAGGACCTGAGAGCTCGCTTCCACCTTCCCAGAACTCATCTGCTACCACTGGTTTCTTTGAGAATGGGTAAACAGAGAGAGACAAAAAGAGAGAGGCAGAGAGAGAGAGACAGAGACAGACAGATAAGCAGACATAGAGACAGAGACAGAGAAACATGGAGAGATAGGCACACACAGACAGAGATAAAGACAGAGAGAGATGGGGAGATAGAGATTGAATATACATAAGACAGAAGCTGAAATCTTTTTATAACCTGATCTTGGAAGTGATCCCCTTCCTTTGCAGTTCTTTTTGCTGGAAGTGAATAACCAAACTTATCCCACACTAAAAAGGGGGGAACTAAGCTCCAATTCTCAAGGGAAGGAGTATCAAAGAATTTTTTGACATATCTTTAAAAGCCATCAAACTCATATTTAGCTTTTTGGCTCCTTGGGTTTATATTGGTGTTATATGCCATTGTATATGCAGTATATTGGTTATACCGCCATTTTAGCAGTATATTTTGATTTCTAAAATTAGTAAGGTTGAGGTCCAGCAAAAAAAAAAAATTCATAATCAGAGACTTTGTTCCCTATTCATTTTAAAGTTATGGTTTCTGCATATTCATATGACATGGCAACTTTTTTCTTTCTTCCTTGTATTTTCTTTAGATTAACTTGGCCCAAGTAGGTTATCATAAAGCGATGTTCCCATTTCAAGTGACTCACTTGACAGAGAAGTCAGTTTCACCTTCCAATGAGATTGCGGATTGATCAGGGCTTCAAGGGGTCGATAGAGTTAGGAATCAGAGTTATTTCATAATTTTTCTAGCAGTAGGAATCAAAATCTTATATTTAAAAAAAAGTTGTGTGATACATAAATTAGTGACTAAACTTTACTATGTCTGTCGGTTTTCACAGAGGGGGAATCTATACACATTAAAATAGATTATAAAAATATTTATTGGGTAAAAATAAAGCATGGTATCCAAATGAAGAATTTGCTAGTTTAATTTTTCTAAACCATGTTTTCATATTACAATATTTTCTGACCCTCAGAGTTCAAGGAATGTGATATTACAAAAAAAAAAAAAAGAGGTTTTTTTTTTTTCTCCCATCAGTGAAGAACTTTATCTCTGGAATATAAAACAGTCTCATTTCAAAGCCAAATGTTGGAATTTGGGAATGCCTATTCATCTTTGAATACTAGTTTGTTTTCCTTATATGCATTCAGAAAATAATTTAGTACCTAATATTTAGTAAGTCCCTACTCTAGTTAAGGCTATGTAAAAGGTACTGGTGATAATTATATGATATACATAGTTACTTCCTTCAAGAACAACTTGATCTACTTATATGAAAACCAGGGAAAGGTTGGTGCAGGGAAGTAGCACTTGACATGAGTCTCAGAAGCAGAGAAAATATAAGTAAATCAGTGCTGGAAGAGCATTCGGGCAGAAGGAAAACAATGCACAAGTTGAGGAGGAAGAAGAAAGGAAGAAATTCAGAAATTGTCAGGGGAAACTAAGGACATGTGACTGAAGAGCCAGTTAAATATTAGCTCAGAGTAAGTTCTCCAGGTATCACAAAAAAGTATTTTTTCTTTTGTTTTGATAATGCTTATTTTGAAAGTCAAAGAAATAGCATAATGTCCTCACTTTTCAATAGAGCCTGGTTACTGTGCTATTTTATGAGGAAGGGCTAGTTCACAGCCTGATAACATATTATATTAATAGAGAGCCAAATAAAATAGAAACTACTGACTGCATACCAAATTGAATAAGAGTTGTTGATATTCAGTTTAGATAAATATCTTCACTATGCTGTAAACATCTTTCTTGGATAGCCTAATACACTTATTACTGTTAAGCTCAGATGCCTGCTTGATGGTCACACTTGTCTGTCATTTCTCTGAACTACTTGGATTTTATTCATTTACTCACCCAACAATTACTTAGCCAGTGTTTATGAAATGCTGGGCTCTGTTCTTTGCTCTGTAGATATAGCAGTGACTAAAACAAAGCTCTTAACCTCATGGTGCTTAAAATCTAGTGGAGACAAGAGACAAAAACAAATAAATATATCATACATATTTATATGCATATACACACATTTTCCAAGGAATAAGTTAAGCATTTAAAAGGAGGGGATAGAATGGTTGGTTAAGTCAGATATTTTATTTTAAGATACTATTTTATATACAGGTGTCAAGGAAGTCCTCATTATGAAGGTGGCATTTGGTCAGAATCCTGAGTTAAGAAATCAAAGTAGAAAGAAAAGCAAGTTCAAAACCTCTGATGTAAGAAGATACTTGGCCTAGTAGAGAAATAACAAGCTAGTGGGGCTGGAGTGAAGTAAGTCTCAGCTAAGAGAAATAGAAAAAGAAGTCAGGGAGGTCATGCCTGAGTGGCTCAGTCAGTTAAGAGTCTAGCTCTTGGTTTCACCTCACCCCATGATCTCAGGGGTCATGATCTCAGGGTCATGAGATCGAGCCCAGCATTCAGCGCAGAGTGTGCGTGAGAGTCTCTCCCTCTTCTTCTGCCCCTTCCCTGCTCGCCCCCTCTCAAAATAAATAAATACGTAAAATTAAAAAAAAAAAAAAAAAAGGAAAAGAAAAGAACAGAAAAGAAAAAAAGAAAGAAAAAAGAAGTTAGGGAGGTAATGATGGCCAGATATCCAAGGGCCTTGTTTGTAGGACACTGCAATGAATTGGGTATTTACTTTGAGAGAGAGGGAAACCCACTAAAGGTTTTTGGGCAGAGGAGTGACATAATACATCATTTTAAAAGAATCACCTACATATTCTGTCTGCTTTGTTGATACTAAGACACAAAGGACAAAGCTAGAAGTCTAATTAAGAAGCAGGCACTTGGTTATGCTTAGCTTGGCTTAAGGTGGTAGACGTGGATGTTCGGGTCATTTGGATTCTGGGAATATTGTAATAGTAGAAGGGGGCAAGTTCAGGCTGGAAATACAGATTTGGGAGTTGCCACTGTATAGATGGTGTTTTATGGCACAAATATGCAATGTGACACCTAGTGAATAAATGTGGATAGCAAAAAAAGAAGTCTAGGACTGGATTGTTTTTGGCCTTCACCATAATCAATGCTTTTAGGAATATCTAAAGGTAAGTTTCCTTTCTTTTTGAACTTTAGAGCACCCGGAGTACCAGTAGGCAGAAGTAATAACGATGTTTTAATGAGTATCATTAAATCAGGAAACTTCAGTGGTCTTCAACATTTTCAACTTCTTGATAAGATAATGTGCTAGACGGTTTGCTATTTAGCATCATACCACACCCTCACAGAACTGCATTTCTCACAATCACCTTCCCTGAATAAAGAGTCTACCAATTAGAAGCACTAAGTTGAGGCAGAAGGGAAGGAAAAGCAATGATTCTGGAGGCATTAGGTTAAACTCTTAGGGGAACAATTGACTTAATTAAGGTTTGCAGCACTTTCAGGGGGGTCTTCTCAAATCACTGCTTTAGTGCAGTAGGCACTGATCAAGTTGTTTGTTTAATTTCAATTCCATATGTTGAAAATTTGCTATAAAGTTAGTTGAACTGGTAAAAGTTTCTAAAACTAATTCATAATATGATATAGTACTTTTCATAAGCAAAAAAATCACTCAAACTTGGCTATCAAGCTAGGCTATCAAAACACAAGTTGTGTATTTTTATCATAGTCATGAGAGGAAAAGAGCTGGAAATAAATACGGCAAATTTAAAACTTTTTGTGTGTCTATATAATTTTTGAATTTATTTTTATACTGGAAAAACTAGTATATTTTGTTTTAAATAAATTTTGTTTTAAAATAAATATTTGTAAGAAAAATATCCAAGATATCATTTTGAAAACCTATTTTTACTAGATAAAATAACTTTTAAGAAACATACTTGCAAATAAAAACAGGTATGTTTAAGGCAGATGAGGGTATTTTTATTTCTACTCTACATTATTTAGAATGCCTTTTAAAATATATAATTTATATCATTAATTTGTATTCTCTTCTTGAAGAAAGAATCTACTAAGGAAATTTACATCCCTCTTGAACCTCACTTATGAAAAATGAGCAAAATCTGAAGAGTGAGATTTTGCCAAAAGGTGAAATGATTGCGATAAAGACAAAGTAAGATCAGGATGAAATCTAAAGAATGGTTCTCCCACCTCACACACCTATCTCATTAATGTACCAAAATCTTAGAAGCAGTGAGTACTGAAGGGGGCCTGGCTGTCCCACTATGGACAGAGAATTATGCTGTTTCTATTAGCATTCATCACACCTACTCTAAATTGACATCCCTTTGAGATCTTTACTAAAAGAAATGGACTTTTAAGGCCTCTTTTGACATATTAGTTTATAAAGTGATGAAATGTAAGCCTCTATTGTTCAACTCCCTTATAAAAGTAAACAAAGGGAATAGACATAAAATCTGCTCTTGCAGGTAGATTCTGAACATCATCTATATCTCATCCCTAAATATAGCCTTTCTCAGGAAAGGAGCTCAACCACTCTTTCAAACACTCCTTGGATATTTGCATGTAGCATTTCAGGCTAATTTAGTAAGAGCAGGTACTTGTTTCCATCACTACCATGAAACATTTTTTATCAGCCCCTCAATGAGAACACTGAACGGTAGTGTGGGAGTCTGTGAGACTTAGGATTAAAAGCAAGCCTCCCAGTCACCATAGGAATACTGTGATCGTGTGGTATCTAAATCTCAGTTCCTTCATTTATAAAATGGTGTTGAAATACTTCTTTATAGAGTTGTTGAGATGCTTAGAAATCATACATACAAAGAAAGCCACAGTGTCTAGGACATTTATGTGCTTGGTGAATCACTGGTGTTTTTCTTCTAGTTATTATTTTAATAGTTTATAGGAGGCAGATGCAATGCTCAGTGATGAAATTGCCTTCTGAGAAAGGTGGCTTGTTAACTAATTCATTTGGAATTGTCAAAAGACTATGGACCCCAGGAAACAAACTGAGGGCTTCAGAAGGGAGAGGGGCTGGGGGAGGGGTTACCAGGGTGATGGGTATTAAGGAAGGCACATGTTGTGATGAGCACTGGGTATTATACTTAACTATTGTATCATTGAACACTACATCAAAAACTAATGATGTACTATACAGTGGCTAACTGAATGTGATAAAAAAATAATAAATAAACATCTAACATTACCAAGTGGGAAAAAAAAAAAAAAAGAGGAAATTAAGCAAGTCAAGTAGGTTGGGTAAAAATACAATGATCTACCAAATTCTCAGTATGAAACTACTTATTGGTGTGGTGGTACAAAGAGTTTCTAATCTAGAAACAAAAGAGGTGGGAGTGTGGCAATAAAATATGTAAAGTTATCCCTTCTTTGTGGGCCACAATTAGAATACCATCCCAGACTTCTCTTGACTACATCCTTTGTACTCAACTGCCTATTGAGTATCTTCATTTGAATGTGGTATACATTCCTCAAACTCAACAAACTGGTGTAATGCTCTACCCTTAAAAATTTTCTTCTCCTGCATTCTCTATCTCGTTTTATGACAGTACCTACTCAGTAATTCAGACGAAAAGTAAGGAAGTCATTTATCTTCATTCTTACCCCTCTGTTACCTCATCAGCCATTACATCGAGACAATTGCCTTCTAAATATTTATTAAGTCTACCTACTTCTTTCTGATTCTTCTAATACCACTGAATTTAACTCACCAACATCTTTTACCTGAACTACAACAATAATAATATCTTAATAGTTCTGCTTTCTCTCATCTTACTCCAAAATATTTTTTAAAAAATATTTCAGTTACAGTGTTTTTTTTCTTCTCCCCAAATCCATTTGATTATGTGCCTCTCCCATTTCCAAGTCTTCCATGGTTTCTAACACTTCTGTGTAAAATCTAAAATCTCAGAACAGCCTTAAAAGGACCTGCCTATTAAGCCTACTTTTCCACTTTGTGAGCCAGTTCTCCCACCTTTATTAAACTCAGAAGCTTTAACATACTATTTTTTATGCCTGAATCCTCACTCCTTTCAGTTGTCTAGCTAATTCACACTTATCTTTCAGAGGTCAGCAAAACTGTTACATTCTTACTGTTAAAGCAATTAAACAAGGAAGCCATTAGACTAAGGTGGCACTAATGGCTTGACACCTAAGTAAGCAAACCAAAACCTAAGCCAGAGTAAATTCCTTCAAATGCTTCAAGGTTAAGAAATCTAAACCAATCACAAATGGCAAAATAGGTTTTCCCAAATCAGCCTTCTAAGCGGTAACCAGTCAAATGATGTCCTTGCTTTGTTTCTACATCTTCTCTATAAAAACCTTTTCCCTAGCTCCTATTGGCAGAGTGTTCCTAACCACTTTCAGTTTGGTACTGCCCAATTGGAATTAATGTTTGCTCAAATAAGCTTTTGAAAAATTTTAATGTGCATCAGTTTACTATTTAATGTCTCCAAAGCCTTCTCTGACCCTGCAGGCAGGAATAGACTCCCTTGTGATATGCTGTCGTAATTACATATTACTTTTGTAGCATTTATCACAATAACAATAATTCTTCCTTTAATTATTTATTTGCAATAGCCATCCAGTTAGACTATAGGCTTCTTGGTAGCAGTCAAATTTTTAGTCCTTGGTCTCTAGATGACGCATTATCTGTTGATGGTAAACTTAAATAATACTTGACAAATGCGTAAATACAAACCATGAAAGGTGCAGGACAGAACCTAGTTTTGCATCTCAGGACACAGTTGAGTCTAAGGAATAATTCTAGCCCTGCAGGTAAGCCCTTAAATATTATTTTGGCAAGCTTATTTAACACCGAAGATTTCTTTTCTTATGCTTCTTATTGAGTATGGAATCAGAAGAAATTACATTACTTTATAGCTGAGACATTGGGCTTGTCACTGGGTGTCAAATTAAGGACAAGGTTTAGCTGCATATAACAAACAATTTTAGGAACAGTGGTTTAAGCAACACAGCTATTGTGTTATTCCCTCAAAGGAAGAAATTCAGATGTAGGCAGCCTGATGTCTCAGGATGTCAGGGTTGATTTTTTTTTTTTTTTTTTTTTGGCTTTTATCTGCTCAAGATAGCTATGGAGCTCTGGCCTATACATCAGCAGGGAGGAAGGGGGGAAATGTGCCAAGAGCAAAGTGGATACATGTGGTATTTATAGTGCTTTTCTAGAAATTCCTCCCAATAAATTCACTTACACCTTTTTGTCCATAAATATCATTACATGACTACCTATGTCAGCAGAGGAATCTGAGAAATGCTTTATAGGTGGAAACTGCCAAAAACCAACAAAATCAGTATTCTGTTAAATACGAAGAAAAGTCTAGTTACTGGAGATGTTACTGGCAGATTCTGTCTAACTTGAAAACACCAAGTTTGAGTTCATCAGAAATCAGAGGATAAAAATATAGACTTTTCAAGGTGATTATTAACATTAGTGAAGATAAAGTATATTAAAAGCACATTATTGAGCTCTCTGTAAATGATGGGTACAAAATAACAGCCTCAATATCCAAATACTGTGAAATATAAGGTAACGTCAGCTAACAAATGTTTATGGGTTTGCTTAGAACTCAAATCCATTGGCATGTGTTATCCAAAATTGAAACAATCTTCACTATCAAAATGGAATCTAATATTTAACTCTAGATATTGTCTTGATTTTTGTGTTCTGTGTATAGACAGGTATATTTCTAGTACAACTTAAGGTGGAGGTTGGTTGCTGGAAAATTAATGACCTCAGACTTCTGAAATTCTGAGGGAATTATGTGAAATCATAGAGATAGGAATTCATTTGATTTAAATTTGATTATGTAATTCTATCTAATTAGTACATGCTAATTACCATCTATCTCAAATTCTCTGGGGCACAGTAGAAGAAGAGACTCTTCCTTGCCCTTAAAGAACTAAAAATCTTTCTACAAGTAGAGTCAACTGGAAAATAACAGTTTCTTATGAATCTTGTGTATGGGGGTGTGTGTGTGCCTACGCAGTATATTCTGCAGCAGTCCCAAAACAGGGTAGGCTTCTATCTTTGGACAATGAGAATCCATAAATCTCATCAGAGAAGAAAGGTAAGATTTTATATTTTCTCTCTTCTATGTTTATTGCAAAACTTTGTAAATCTTGGAATCCTCACTTTCTGGCTTGAAAACCCCATGAAGCAGAATCAGTTACTACTTGTTCTTGGATCTTCAATGTGAAATATGCCCTTAATCTGTGTTTACAGACTTTTTAATTAAAATGCTCCATGACTTTAATCTTATGCCAAAGTTTTGTGGAGATTTATTTTTCTCATAAAATTTGGATTATTTTTCTGTCAGTCAAATAATATAGTATGTTTTTATTCAGTAGTTTGCCTCATTATATCTCACGTCTCTAGCCTTTATCCTACTTTTCACATTTATCTTTCTCCCTTATCCTTCTTTTCTAAGTTACTGGAGGATAATGATTTTGATATTTCTCACAGGAAGTGATAAAATTATTTTTATGGGTTTTTTTTCCTAATGAACTCCATCTCACAAGTTAAAGAAAAATGTCCATAGAATTATTAACTTCATTATATTCTTGATAGATTTTTTTAGGAGATATTGGGTAGAATGCTAAGAAATTTTAGATGATTACCAAGGGCAGATTTATCTTTTTTTTTTTTTCAAAGATTTTATTTATTTATTTGACAGACAGAGATCACAGGTAGGCAGAGAGGCAGGCAGAGAGAGGAAGGGAAGCAGGCTCCCTGCTGAGCAGAGAGCCTGATGTGGGGCTCGATCCCAGGACCCTGGGATCATGACCTGAGCCGAAGGCAGAGGCTTTAACCCGCTGAGCCACCCAGGCGCCCCCAGATTTATCATTTTTGACTGTCTCCCTCTTCCATGGTATAATTCCACCAAAATGTCTGAATGTGCCTTTTAATTTAAAGCAAGTGTTCAGCCCTTTGATTCACAAGTTTGCACTCAACTAAAGAACATCTCAGGGTGTCCTCTGTGTGCTGGTTATAATGGCTTAATGGAGCTACACATGGCTTAGCAGAAGTCAAAGCTTCTGAGGAAGAGAAGTAGAAAGGACTATTTTGCTAAACACAAATACAATACTGACACTGACAACTGACAACACAATACAGTATCAGTATTGGAAATACTATTTAGAATTGGAAGTACAGTCCCCATTCCATACACTGTGCCTTAACTACTCAGTAATGGCCCTAATAGTGTGTGTGAATGTTCTCTGCTATACCTGGCAAAGACTCCATCCTTGAGGTGTTGCTATTCTATAGGATAATAGAGGCTTAGGACTATGTTGGAAAAATTGGGGCATTGGTATTAAAGAAAGAGATGTAGCTGAGTCAAAAGAAAAGAGCAATTTAAAACAAGCAAAGAAGCAAAGAAACGACTAAAAAACATACAAAGATTTTGGGATTGGTTGGGATTTTGAAATATGGAAAATAAAGACTGAATTAGGTCACTGTGTCCTAACAAGCAACATGGACTTGTTTGGGATGGGGTTAAATCTGTATATTTTTATATATTGGAGAGAAAATAGTTGTTCTCTTGCTCCCTTAGATCTTTTAACTTAAGCTGAATTAGTGAAGTAATAATATGTTACCATATATTCTTTCAATCAGAAGCATCCCGTGACAATGGGTAAAGGTTAATTGGTAGATAGGCATTCAACATTAAAATTAAACACACACACATGGGACACCTGGGTGACTCAGTTGGTTAAGCGGCTGCTTTCGGCTCAGGTCATGATCCCAGAGTCCTGGGATTGAGTCCCACATTGGGCTTCCTACTCCTTGGGGAGCCTGCTTCTCCCTCTGCCTGCTGCTCCTGCTTGTGCTCTTACTCTCTGTGTCAAATAAATAAAAAAAATCTGTAAACACACACACACACACACACACACACACACACACAACACACACATGCATATTTAACAATTCGCAAATGCCTGAGCATTTTTTATGGCTCTAAGGTTTATGGGTGCTGAGGTGGGGGAAAACAAAACCAACCAAAACAAAAAAACAAGGTTCTCATCCTCATGGAGTTTATGTCAAACAGAGAACATGAACAGGAAGACAATAATACAAATAACATTTTCATTGCATTCATAAGAGGCGCCATGTAGGAAAAACACAGAGGACTTTGAAACTAAAAAGTGAGGAACTTAATTTAGTCAGCAATGGAAGGAGCAGATTTAAATCTATAGAAACATATTTTCCTTATGATCTAGAGTGTTTGGGTGCAGTGGAGGGAGTGAGTAAATGGGTGGGGAAGGAGGGAGCAGCAGTTTGGTGCCCAGAGCCAAAGGAGGAAACAACTTTGTTCACAATAGACATCCTTAGGGCAGCTAAAGTATAGTGACATCAGCGTCTACATATTTTCCATGATTTCTAAAAATATGATCAACTCATTAATAGAGAAACACTACAACATACACATTTAAAAAAATTAATGGGTGATTTGTGCCTCTGGCCATGGGACTGGGTTAGGGCTATTACATTTAGATGCAGGTCTCTCTTATTTCCTGTGCCTCATACTGTTGAGAAAATACTATCCAAAAGAAAGGCCACATACTCTGTCTCAATCCCAACCATTTATTTCCCGCCCTCCCTTATCATTATTATTAATCAAAATGTTTGCAACTGTGAACTGTCCTAGTTTTTATTTTTAGGTTTTTGTTTTTGCTAAGTCCACATATAAAGAAAACATACAATTATTTTTGATGATCATCCCCCCCTTCCATTACAGCAATAATTTCCTAAAATGATGGTCTTATTGATTGCCCAGCTATAATCTGTATACCAGAAATGCTTAATACTATCTTGTCATTCATAGTCTATTTAATGGTAAACAGGGGATTTATAGTCTGTCAAATTTAATGACCAGAAGAACCAATAAAATATGATAGGTAAGACTTCCCACTCTTTAGGAATGGAATAGTTTCATCAGCACAAATGATAGCTTGTCAAAAAATCCCTGTGGTGGTGAAAAAGAAGAAAAATACAATCATATATTTCTGCTCAAGAAAGAAATGTTCGTGATGTCCACATGCAAAATAGAATGTTATGAATTAGGAAATCATTATTCTGAAGTCCCTTGTTTCCTGGGTTAGGACTTCTCAAAACTGAATTTTCATGATTCTGATTGGGATTAGAAATCTATATAACCAATCTATGTAACCAAATCAATATAACCAACCAGGCTAGTCTAAAATCACTCCATTGATGGATCCATCACTTCTTCAATTTTTTTTTTAATTTTATTTTTTATAAACATATATTTTTATCCCCAGGGGTACAGGTCTGCGAATCGCCAGGTTTACACACTTCACAGCACTCACCATAGCACATGCCCTCCCCAATATCCATAACCCCCCCCAACCCCCCTCCCCCCATCAACCCTCAGTTTGTTTTGTGAGATTAAGATGGATCCATCACTTCTTCCCAGACTTTGAATCCCACAAACTTAGGCTCTGTGATTGCAGGACAGATGGTGCTGAGGGATACAGGAGATGACAATGAAGTGGAATCCTTCTTCCAGTTTGCATTGTTGCCCTTCCTTAGACTATCCCCCTCCCCCCCACACACATATTGATACTGACACCACAACCCCAGCAGCAGTCCTAAACCCATATCTTGGGCTTAGATCATTGATTACCTGGGTAGTGGTTCTCGAAGTGTTCATGAGAATTATTTGGAGTAATCGGAAAATTTCTACCCTCTAGAAATTGTGATTCTGTGGTCATAGTTGAACCTAGTTGCTGATATTCTTTACTTCTTCTTCTTCTTCTTTTTTTTTTTTCCAGTGACTACTGGTGAATCTGATGCAGATGGCCAACACCATGCTTTATGGTACTCTGCATACATTCTGAAGTTAAACACTAGGTAGTCATTGTGCTGCTTGGTTTCACACTCTGATTCTGCCACATATGAGCTTCAAGGTGATCCTGGCCTATCACATAAGGTCATTGTGAAGATAAAATAGAAAATCTTACAAAGATTTAAAGACTGTCTGGCATTTAAGATACTCCATGTGTTTGCTAGTTTTGTTTTGCCGATTTTGTTGTTGCAGCTTCAATTAGTAACCACATCTTCAAATTAGCTTAATAATTACAGGAGACTATATTGTAAAAAATCAGTGGTACCCATGGGGCCCACAACATTATAGTACAGTCATGCACCATTGATAAAATACCAAAATCAAGAGTTGGAAAATCTACCAAAGTGGCCTCTGTCTTAATCGTTCATGGAAACCAGAGCTTCTCAACCTTATTTCTCTCTGTATGCCTCTCTTTGTTGACTATCTTTATTTCTTCGGAGGCATGGTGAATTATAGCCAGGACATAGTTCCGGGGTTTACGTTAATTCCCCTACCTGTAAGAAACCAAACAAGCCCTATTTAGTCCCTTTTTCCTATTCCTAGAAGATTCTAATTGATTCTTTTTAGGCCTGTTTATTACCATTGGTTCAGTTGGCTATGAAGTGGTATACAGACTCTGGAATGAAAACAGCTGCTAGTATCTAACTGCATGTATGGAGGCAATTCTAAAATAGGGAAAAGCTGGGCAAGTACCTTTAAAAGTATCTGCCACAAGGGTTCCCAATATTACCACAGTTAGGAATAATTCAAGATTTCTGTAAAATACACTGTGAGTTCTCTTCAAAGAATTTTCTGGGATACAGCCCAATTATTATTTGGATGTTGCTGGATTTCTGAAAGTTAATATTGAATGGTTTATCACTGGATGAGATCTAAGGCATCAGTCCTGGGGAAAATTGTGAAGGGAACAAATTTATAAATAATGGTCTTCCCTTTATGAAGATTTCTGTGCCTATTTTTTTTTCCTGGTGAGTCATATTCTTATTTGTCTCTTTTAAAGAAAAGGGGTAACACTTGGCTTATTTTTTAATGTGTTACCTTCAGTGATATTTATATTCAAAAGTATCACAAATTAGGAGTACAAACTTTAACAAAAAGAAATGAGTCAACAATAATGGCAAATTCAGGCAACTGTGGGAAAGATATTTTGAGTACTGAGCCTTTTGGGCACCCCCACAAATGATGCTGAGGAGATAAACTACTGAGTACTATGTTTTTGGTTAGCTCTGCTTATTAGTGGAATTCAGTTTATTTACGTGTGCAGACTGTTTGTTGTTGAACCCAATCACTGAGTCATAGCAATGACTGAAAGTTACATCCTTAGTATAGCATGGATCTTTGCCATATACCTGACCTGCATCTGAACTTCAAATTTGGCGTGAAGCCAGGCTGTGATGGTCACAGAACAAAGTCCATCAGCTCTGGTGTGACTGACTTTTCACGGTTTCCTCTGGAGCAGCAATTCTCTGGAAATGAATGGACCAGACAACTCAATATTTTATTTACTCCTACAACTTAAGCATCTATTTGTTTTATACACATTTTCATATTTTAAACATCTTGTGTGATGTTCCTCTAGATAAACACTTAAAAAGGAAATATATATTGGCATAAAAAAAGCTGTTGGTTTTGTTTTACTTTCACTCATTACCACTATGAATCAGGGTATAGCTACTCATTTGAACCATACGAAATTGCTGATATGTGGTCATTTTGATCTCCAAAAATGGCTATTTCATGTGCTTCTATCTAAGTACTTGTAATACCTGTTCTGGAAATAAAGTCTATCAGCAAGGTATTCATATTAAATTAGGGGGAAAAAAAGATATAACATTAAGCTTATAATGTAAAACCAAAAGTGTTTTTTAAATTATGATTATGAATAGAAAAATTATCAGAAAGAAGTATGAAAATTGATCACTGGATCCCTTTGAATGGTAATTAAGACCTTGGGATATTTTATTTTATTTACTATTATCATACATACATATTACATTTATGTAATAACTTACTGTTTTTGTGGTTATTGAAATAGCATAGGTTGTTTTTGGAAATATTGGAAAATAGGAAAAATGATAAAGAAGGAGACTACTACGCAGAGATTTTTGTGATGACTTTTTACCTTTTCCATTTTTGTCATTAAAAAGAGTATTGTTGATACATTTTTATTTACATCTTTTTTCTTACTGATAAAGAACATTTTTAGATGTGTTTATTGATTATTTGTATTAGTGAATCCTTTTCTGTATTATTCCTGGAGGGCTGGGTCCTTTGCTCCTTCCAAGAATAACCTGAGTGTTAGAAAACAGGGAGGACCTTTGATTTGCTGTTGGTTCTAATTCAGCTACAGTGATACTATCATTATCAAAACTAAGAATTTTTCAGAAAGATACAAAAGTAGGCACTCTATACTTTTAACAATAGGGCAAATGAAACAAAACAGCTAACCAAGAGGGAAATATCAAGCACAGAAATGCAAGAAGGTGCTGGAAGTATTTGAAGATGTTGTAGTGTTAAAGGTCATAACTATGATCAGAAGACAGAGCTTTAGAAAACAGCATATAGTAAGTTCTACACATATTTTATTAATCTATTTCCCCCGTATGGCTCAAACTGGTCTGACCTTCCATGGAATTCACAGAACTTCGAGGGTGGGGAGTGGAGGACCATGGGCTATTTTTTTCTTTATATTTTTTATTTTCTTCTCCAAATCATCCCTGATCTCCAACAGGTGACAGTGATCTTGAAAATCAAATGAAATTTAGGTTTGTGCTTACTTCCAACCCTTTAAGAATCATTGCTATGTGAATAAACGTGAAGATATCAGAGTACTTGGCAAAACATACTTCTTTTTTGGGGCGCCAGGGTGGCTCAGTGGGTTAAAGCCTCTGCCTTTGGCCCAGGTCATGATCCCAGGGTCCTGGGATCGAGCCCCATATCGGGCTCTCTGCTCAGCGGGGAGCCTGCTTCCTCCTTTCTCTCTCTCTGCCTGCCTCTCTGCCTACTTGTGATCTCTGTCTGTCAAATAAATAAATAAAATCTTTAAAAAAAAAAACATACTTCTTTTCTTATGTACAATTTTTTTTAAATTTAATTTTATTTTTTCAGTGTTCCAAGATAAATTGTTTATGCACGACACCCAGTGCTCTATGCAATACATGGTTCATCTGCCCCTCCAATTTCCCCCAATTTACTTTTCCTTTCCTTCTCCTAATGTCCTCCATGTAATTCCTTATGCTCCACAAGGAAGTGAAACCATGTGATAATTGACTTTCTCTGCTTGACTTATTTCACTCAGCATAATCTCCTCCAGTCCCATTCATGTTGATGCAAAAGTTGGCTATTCATCCTTTCTGATGGGGGCATAATATTCCATTGTATATATGGACCATATCTTCTTTATCCATTTGTCTTTTGAAGGGCATCTTGGCTCTGCATAGCAAAGGAAACAGTCAACAAAACAAAGAGGCAACTCATGAAATAGAAGATATTTCTAAATGACACTACAGACAAAGAACTGGTATCCAGGATCTATAAAGAACCCCTCAAACTCAACACTCAAAAAAAAACTTATCACGTCAAAAAATGGGCAGAAGAGATGAAGAGACACTTGTCCAATGAAGATATACAAATAGCTAGCAGACACATGAAAAAATGTTCACTATCATTTAGCCATCAGGGAGATTCAAATCAAAACCACATTGAGATACCACCTTATACCAGTTAGAATGGCCAAAATTAACAAGACAGGAAACAACAAGTGTTGGAGAGGATGTGGAGAAAGGGGAACCCTCTTCCACTGTTGGTGGGAATGCAAGTTGGTGCAGCCACTTTGGAAAACAGTGTGGAGATTTCTTAAGGAATTAAAAAGAGAGCTACCCTCTTACCCTGCAATTGCACTACTGGGTATTTACCCCAGAGATACAGATGTAGTGAAAAGAAGGGCCATGTGTACCCCAATGTTCATAGCAGCAATGGCCACAATCGCCAAACTGTGGAAAGAGCCAAGATGCCCTTCAGCAAAACGTACTTCTAAAATAAATCTCATAAATGAGCAAATTCTGTAAAATAGTTTTGACCTTGAATTTTTAGTTATGTAATTTTGATGACATTGCTCTGTTATTTTATGGTTGAAAAACTTACCATACTAGAGAGGAGAGCCTCCACAGAACCCAGATTTGTATTAAAACAATTGCTTTTCATTAACTGAAACCCTGTCTTTATCTTCCCAATTCCTCCATGTTTATAATAAAAGTCAAATTTTCCAAGTTAAGAATACATATAATTTGAAACTATATTATAAATGGGGAAAAAGTTGAATTTCTTTAATGTCATGGTTTGAATCAAATTTGGTTTCCAAATGTGGAATTTAATTAAGTCGCCCTTTAATTACTTTAAGAAACTTCTTAATGAAAAGTTTACAGCTATTCACAGTCTGCAGATTGCAACCATCTTCTAGAAAATGCACTCTTTCCTCTTCCACTCTCCTTCCCTTCTGATTTTTTTTTTCCTTCCACATGAAAGAAAGGGACAATTCACCAAAACAGTTCATTTTATTCCACAGGAGCAATGGACTTCATTTGTAGTAGACACTGCTAGTAAATAAAGATAATTTAAATGTCATCATTTTATTGATTTTTCTCACTCTCTAATTAGGAGGACAATTGATCTTTAATCTTTTTTGTGAACCACGTTTCAGTGAAATCAATTTTGGTTTACATATGATATTCAGCTCAGAAAGTCTGTTGAATAAAGAGAAGCTTAGGGAAAACTGTCACCAGGCATCTACTGCTAAAGCATGCAAGTCAGAAATTTATTTTTCTTTACTGTTCCTTTACAGAAGGCCAGCTAGTACATGTAGGAGGGCCACAAAACAAAAATCATTAGTTTTTCTGAGCTATTGTTCTATGATCTGGTATGTATTTTGTTTTGTTTGTCAAAAGAATTTTTTTTTAAAGATTTTATTTATTTATTTGACAGAGATCACAAGTAGGCAGAGAGGCAGGCAGAGAGAGAGGAGGGGAAGCAGGCTCCCTGCTGATCAGAGAGCCCGATGCAGGGCTCCAACCCAGGACCCTGGGATCCTGACCTGAGCCAAAGGCAGAGGCTTTAACCCACTGAGCCACCCAGGCGCCCCATGTCAAAGGAATTTTTTAATCTTTGAACGTTTAAATCAGGATACTCATGTAAAAGCAATGTCAGGTTCAGGTTAGCAAGGTGAGGGAGGTGAGACATACACAATAGGTTAATGAAATAGCCAGACACAGAAGGCTTTTAAAGAAAAAAAAAGTTGCATTATTTCAAATGTAGAAGTTACTACTATACCGAGAGCGTGACAGTTTTATATTGTCCTCGAATAGAAGGGATTATTAAGATATAGTAGGGTGATTACCTTTGGAGAGTAAACATTAAGTCCTTTTGATAAGTTTATTTATATACTAAAACTTTGTTTTCTGAATGAAGAGAGAATATTGCTAATGTAAGCTGATAGTATGACTTGTAAAATACAATCATTCTTTATCAATAGCAGGATTTTTTTAGGTAATTAGTTCTAAATACATACTTTAAAGAAAAGACATTTAAAATAGTTTTTATTAGCTCTTAATTTCTTTTTGAAGCTACCAATTGAACCATGATTTATTATATGATCTTATTTAATTTATCCATATGTTTATGACTCTGGGAAGTAATTCATATGTCAGTATCTCAATCTATTTTTCACTGTCCTCATAAGGAGCTTTGGTAAGACATTTTTTTCTTAATCATCTCCACCTGTATTAGTTCTTTACGGATTCTGTATCAGAATACCAGAGACTGGGTGATTTATAAACAACAGAGATTTATGTTTGCAATTTTGGAGGCTGAAAATTCCAAGGTAAAAGCACCACATATTTGGTGTCTGGTGAAGATCCACTTCATGGTTCATAGATAGCTGTAATCTCACATTGTAGAAGGGTGAGTGGGGTCTCTAGGGTCTCAAAAGCACTAATGCCATTCACTAGGACTCTACCCTAATGACCTAATTACCTCCCAAAGGCCCCACCTTTGAATATCATTCCCAATAGGGATTGGGCATTTCAACATATGAATTTTGGGAGGACATAAACATTCAGTCTTTAGCACCACCCAATAAAGTTAACACTAGTTATACTTTATATCTGTTTATGTATTATATCTATATCTGTGCTTTACAATGAAAAGACTAAGTTTTATTTTAGCCCCAAAGAACTAAGTTTTACTTTTTTGAGGGAGATATTGTTCCCACTGAGAATGCATGATATAAATATATGCTTGCTAAACTCAAAATCTCTCTGTTGTGAAATACCTTCAATGGAATGTCAAATTCATTTGTTTTGTTTGTTTGTTTGTTTAGCATCCCTTTAAGGGAATTTAAGGAAACCCAGGTACTTTGAGTAGTAAGAATAAATATAGTCTCATTGTTGTATATCTTTCAATTTAGAAATGCAAGTGCATACTAATTTCCCAGGTTCTGCATCTCTCTTCTTTTCAAAGCCAGGCATATTTAAATTTGCTCCTATGTCCCTAAAACCAATCCTAGCCTCAAGCAATAGTACATAAGCAGTTTTACATCAACATCTTATGGCTCAGCATGGAATCACATGTGCTACTCTTTAACTCTGCTACAGTGTTCCAGACTTGGCTGCTGGATCATTGGTCTGTGGGTACTGTTCTTATTATTCTATTTTTGCCTTAGTCATTTTGCTTGAGTTTAGATACTATATTCAACACTCTCTCTTCTCTAATTATGTCCTACATTGTTCTTGCTATTGTTTTCTTCTGTTTCTTCTTTTCAACTCTGTCTTCATTGTATCACTGCATTGTATCACCATTGCCCCTAAATTGGATAGCAGCTCCAGATGTCTAGCCTCACAATAATAACACGTTGGAATAAAAATTATGTTTATAATTATAGTGATGATAAGTAGTTCTTGGTGTAGGTGTTGTGTTGTGATGCCTTGAAAAAGTCAGGGGGATCTACAGATCCTAAAGACAGAGCTAAGTAACTCATAAAGATGCAATGAATGAATTTTTCTGTATCTACATTTGTACTTTCTGCCTAATATATTGGCATTTGCTGTGAAAAACATAACAAATGGTCAGAAAAATTTCCTAAAACTGAATAGTGCTATTTCCTTAAGAGATTAACTTAATATTTGCTTAAGAAAAATTAATTGATTCAGCATAATCTCCTCCAGTCCCATCCATTTTGATATAAAAGTTGGATATTCATCCTTTCTGATGGCTGAGTAATATTCTATTGTACATATGGGCCACATCTTCTTTATCCATTCATCTGTTGAAGGATATATCAGCTCTTTCCACAGTCTGGCTATTGTGGACATTGCTGCTATGAACATTGGGGTGCATATGACCATTCTTTTTACTACATCTGTATCTCTGGGGGTAAATACCCACTAGTGCAATTGCTGGGTCATAGGGTAGCTCTTTTTTTAATTTTTTTGAGGTGGTTACTTAAAATTAAATTAAATTAAAATTAAATTAAATTAAATTAAATTAAAACCACCTTGAGATACTACATTACACCAGTTAGAATGGCCAAAATTAGCAAGACAGGAAACAACGTGTGTTGGAGAGAATGTGGAGAAAGGGTAACCCTCTTACACTGTTGGTGGGAATGCCAATTGGTGCAGCCACTTTGGAGAACAGTGTGGAGATTCATTAAGAAATTAAAAATAGAGCTTCCCTATGACCCTGCAATTGCACTACTGGGTATTTACCCCCAAAATACAGATGTAGTGAAAAGAAGGGCCATCTGTACCCCAATGTTTATGGCAGCAATGACCACGGTCACCAAACTGTGGAAAGAACCAAGATGCCCTTCAATGGACGAATGGCTAAGGAAGATGTGGTCCATATACACTATGGAGTATTATGCCTCCATCAGAAAGGATGAATACCCAACTTTTGTATCAACATGGACGGGACTGGAAGAGAATATGCTGAGTGAAATAAGTCAAGCAGAGAGAGTCCATTATCATATGGTTTCACTTATTTGTGGAGCATAACAAATAACATGGAGGACACAGGGAGATGGAGAGGAGAAGGGAGTTGAGGGAAATTGAAAGGGGAGATGAACCATGAGAGACTATGGACTCTGAAAAACAACCTGAGGGTTTTGAAGGTGTGGGGGGTGGGAGGTTGGGGGAGCCAGGTGGTGGGTATTATGGAGGTACGTATTGCAATGGAGCACTGGGTATGGTGCATAAACAATGAATTCTGTTACACTGAAAAGAAATTAAAAAATTACTTAAAAAAATGAATGAAATTGTAAAGAGCACTCATGAACATAAAAAAATATTTTTTTAAAAAAGATCTAACAAAGTCATGTAACAAATCAAGCAACAGCTTTAAATATGGTGCTGTCTGCCTGCATTTTTGTTCAGATAACTCATTGATGTGGGTTTTAAAATTGGTGAAGGGCTTTGTCTGATATTGGTAGTGTGGTTGGGGAAGTACAGGGGAGGACATTTTGTGTTGTTAAGTCAGTTAGGAATTAAATCACTTCTCTCTTCATTTGAAGCCCTATCCTTTGAAATTTGTTTAGTGTTTGCTTTTTTTAGCTGCCCTGATCAAATGAACATAAACTCTTATTGGTATCTTGATTCTTCATATCTCCATGATTTAAAACATAATGCAAATGCAGTTTCTGGGGGCACCTGGATGGCTCAGTGGGTTAAGCCTCTGCCTTTGGCTCAGGTCATGATCTCAGGGTCCTGGGATCGAGCCCCGCATCGGGCTCTCTGCTCAGCGGGGAGCCTGCTTCCTCCTCTCTCTCTGCCTGTCTCTCTGCCTACTTGGGATCTCTGTCAAATAAATAAATAAAATATTTTTTAAAAAATGCAGTTTCTGATAATTTTTTTTTCTTGAATAAAATGCTCTGTAGCTGTGATTCTTAGAAGCACATCTGGGCATACTACGCTGGTTTTCTCTTATCCCAGGTCCAGAACACCCTGTCCTGAAATAGTCAAAATGATGCCTGTTTATGAGGTGATCTTTCTTCTAGATTAAAGTGAAATATGTGAATTCATTGTAGATGATAAGGAATTTATCTGTTATGAATACCTAGTTAATTGTTAAGGATTTATTATATTTAGGTGCGTCCTTAATCTTTGAGGACTTTTAAAGGCTGAATATATTATAATGTAAGGGTACTATTCATGTTTATGCTACTTTCCTGCATTTAACCTCTTCCACAGGAACTTGTTTCACCTATAAACACCTGTTGTATTATCTACAAAGTCTTTCAGTAGCCGTGCTGACTAATCCTGTTTGTGATTTACTGAATATGATATTGTACCAGATCCAAGAGTTACTACTTTATATACTATGACCCAGTATGAATCAGAAGATCAAATTTCTTCTTGGAATTTTTAAATAAAAATATATAGAGAAGTATCAGCTGATCAGTTGAATGACTGAGGTATCAAAAAAAAAAATAGGAGGGTCCTGGAACAATGAACAAGTAGAAGAATGAAAGCAGGAACATAATCTTATACATTGCCCTATCCTAGTGTTGTGTAGAGAGCCTCACACATAGTACATGATCAATTAATATCTGGTGTTTAGAAAAAATCAGATATGCTAGATGAATAAGACCATGTGACCCACAGAAGATATGGGGACACAAAATTATTCTTTTCTTGAAGCCCTTTGCATGGTTTCTCAGTTTTTTGCACCTAAAAGAGACTTATAAAAATAATGCAGCAAACCAGGTCCCAATATATTAAGGAAAATTGGCCATCTCACTGCATAAAAGAAGAATAAATTAGCAAAATAATTTTTTCAGGTAAAGAATTCCATAGCTTGTGTTAAACAGAATACACACACAAAAAATTAAGTGAGCTTTAAGATCATTTTGAGAAATTCTCCAGAAAGGTATCAGAAAGACATAAAGAGAGAAAAGGTTGAGACAGATGTTGAAACATGGCGAATGGATGTAGAAGAGTCAGAATCTATTTAGTAGGAGCCTCAGAAGGAAAGAGAAGAAAAAAAATCACATGTATGAAAAATCTTAATAAATGATGGAGAAGTATTTCCCAGATGTACAGAGAGACACGAAATTTCATATTGAAATGGGTCAAAGTAGCAGGTAGGATCAGTAAATAAATCTCAGTCCTAGATCTGTAAAGTTAAATTTAAAAGCATGAAAGAAAGAAAAAATTATCCAGGGATAAGAGAAGCTGTGTAGATTACACTTTGGAACTTCTCACTTAGGGTTGGTTGCAGGACTTTACTCTCAATCAAAAATGGTTAGCCACTGGGGTGTTAAGTCATCTTCATGCTACATATGCAGATACACCAGTGAGTGTCTGAATACATCGCACACTGTGATGTCAAAGAAACCTTGAGGCAGAAAGTGAGAGATATATAGTGCAGTGGAGGTAAGCTACTGTTTAGTTTTACCTGTAAATAACTTGTTTTTGCTGTAATGATTGAAGTAGGAAGTAGACTGAGAAGATGTTATGAAGGTGTACTCCAGGTAGAAGAAGAATTAATTCAGGAGAATTCAGGATTCTCTTACTCTCTCTTCCAGTTTATCTATTGTAATTTTCTCTTGCACATCAATCACTCTAGCTTTACTGACTCCTTGTTATCTCTCATATTTCCTCTTCCCTGAAATATCTGAGTGCCTCACTTCCATGTTTTCTTCAGATTTTTGCTCAAATGTCACAGTCTTGGAAAGGCTGATCACCTTGTTAAAACAATAATATCTCCTTCCCTCAACATGCCATAACCAACTTTTCTTACTTTATTTCTCTCTATAGCAATGATTACTCCTAACATACTATATTTATGAATTTATTTATCTTTTGCCTAGAACAGTGCATGTATTAGCAAATATTTGTTGAACAATGAGTGAATACATAATAAAGTCTGTAAGACCAGTAGAAGAAAATTTATTTGTATAATGGAATGTAGACAAGGATAAACAAAATAAATTTTAAAAATGTATATAAAATAAAGGCTTGTAAAAATAAGCACTAATACAAGGGTAATTATAATAAATGTAAATGAGTTAGAATTATTGAATAAATGAAAATGACCTATATGTTGGATTAAATATGATTAAATAAAAATAGATGGACAGTAGGCTGAGGAAGTGAGCACAAGTCAGATTACCCAGTAGAGCTCAAGGTCTTTGTGGCTGGTTTCCATGATGAGAGGAGGAACCAGAAATAGGCAGAATGGATTGAAGGTTGTAAATAATCCAGAAAGGCACCCTTCAGATGCTGGGTGAAGAAGCCGAAGATAGGCCACAGCCACTCTGCTTGATCTCTCCTTGTTGGTAGAAGTTCTCCTCCTATAAGAGGAAAGAGCAATGCCTGAGACAAAATCATTTGGGTCACAAAAACTCTCTTGACTAAATCAGACAGAATTTGGGTCATATTCTGACTTTATCAGTTATTCTTTGACTTTTGTACCTGGTACTTCATTTCTCTAGGTATCCATGGTCTCATCTGTAAAAGGATTGGTTATGAGGATTAAACAAGATATTGGTTAAAAATATACATATATATATATATATATGATTAAATAATATATCTTTATAGGAAATCCATTTAAAACAAAAGAACTCTCAAACAGTGAACATAAATTGGTGGAAAATGAAATACTAGAAAAGTATAAGTAAGTGGTAAGCCAGTGTAACAATTTTAACATCTAGAAATTGAATTTAAGTAAAAAAAATGATGATGGAAAAATTGTTATAACCATTAGGGACAGTATAAACTTCAACTATGTAAAACAACTGACAGAACTTAACTGTAATTTTTTCCTCCTGTGTTATTTTATCAAAGCAACCAGAGTAATGTTGAGTAATATTAATATTTATATATTTTTTCTGACATTTATTGGAATGCATTAACACCTGAAAAGCATATAGATTTCATCTTGCATGTACCTGGGATCACTAGGGGAAAATAATATAATTAGCTATATATGATCACCTTGATTTTTTAAGGATAAAACTATTAGGTTTGAGAAAGCTATATTAGCTTATTGAAAGAATGAATAGTTCATTTAATTAAGAAATGTTTAATAATCTGTTGAAAGAATCATATTTCTTTTACCTTCTAACTCATTAAGGTAATAATTATTCTAATATTGAAACTTCTTTATTTTGTATTTACTGTATTTGTGCACAGTGTAATATTTTTGTAATGTGTTGATGGATTTGAGGTGCTAGTATTTTAGTGTCTGTATACATATGTGAGATTTGGCTCTAATCTTTTGGAGATATGTTGTGGACTGAGTATTTATGTCTGTCATATGTCATAAAATTCATATGTTGAGGGGTGCCTGGGTGGCTCAGTTGGTTAAGCATCTGACTCTTGCTTTCAGCTAGGGCTGTGATCTCAGGGTCATGGGATGGAGCCCCGTGTCAGGCTCTGTGCTGAGCATGGAACCTGTTGCAGATTCTCTCCCTCCTTCTCTTACTGCCCCCACCCACCACCCCCTGCTCATGTGTGCCTTCTTTAAAACAAACAAACAAAAAATCATGAGTTGAAGTCCAAATCCAACTGTTTGATGATATTAGGAGCTGGGGCCTTTATGATGTAAATAAGTTATGATGGTGGAGGCTACATGAATGGGATTAGTGCCTTTCTTTATAAGAAGATACATGAGAGAGATTTAGCTGTCCATCATGTGAGGATACAAACAGAAAAGAACCAGTCACGAAAAGTGCTCTCACCAGACACTGGGTCTTCCTGTGACTTGATCCTGGACTTCCCAGCCTCCAGAACTCTTAAGACATAAATGTTGTTTAAGCCACCTGCTCCACGGTATTTTTGTTATAGCAGCTTGAATTGACTAAGACAAGGGGGACTATTTTTGTCAGATTTTGAATCCATGAATATGTTAATGTCATGGAATGAAATTGGGCAGCTTTCCATTTTTCTCAAGTTTAAGCATTAAAAAAAAAAAGTCCCTAAATCTTGCAGTCCCCATGCCTTTTTTGGAAATGGTTTTTGACAGCAATCCTAATTTTATATTTGGATCAATTACTTTCCCTAGAAAATTGTCTATTTTAGTCACAGTTTAAAAATAAAAAATTTCAGGGATGCCTGGGTGGCTCAGTTGGTTAAGCAGCTGCCTTCGGCTCAGGTCATGATCCCAGCATCCTGGGATCGAGTCCCGCATCGGGCTCCTTGCTCGGCAGGGAGCCTGCTTCTCCCTCTGCCTCTGCCTGCCATTCTGTCTGCCTGTGCTCGCTCTCTCTCCCTCTCTCTCTGACAAATAAATAAAATCTTTAAAAAAAAAATAAAAAATTTCATATATTGTCGTCAGTTTAAAATACCCCTTTATTCATACTTACATTATTTCATAAATCTTCTAAAAAGTAAATTGACAATATTTGAGCCAGGTATTGAAAGATGAGTTAGATCTGTGTGAGAGAAAGGTCATAATTGGAAGAAATGTAGATGTTCTATATTTGCAAAATCTCTTCTCATCAGAAACTCAAAACATTTAAAAATACTAAAAAAAAAAAAAAAAAAAAAAAAAACAAAACTCAAGTTGATTAAATTCTGTTTAAAGAATTAAATCTTTTCCAGGGCACTAATACATGTTCTCCAGTAAGGATTCCTCTGGATATTTGGGAAAATGTGTATTTTCATAGTACATTTTGTTTTAGGCATAATCTGGTACCTAATCAACCTGAACCCATGATTATATTTTCTTACTTGACAGAAGAGTCTTTGCAGATGTGATTAAGTAAAGGACCTTGGGATGGAAAGATGTTCTTAGATTATCTACAAAGGTATTACTTAATCACATGAGTCCTTCAGGGAGAAGAAATGTAGAAGAGTAGGTTAAGAAATGTGAAGTGAGAAGGACTTGACCCACTGTTACTAGCTTTGAAGATGAAGGAAAGTGGCTGTGAGACAAAAGAATATGGGCAGCCTCTAGAAGTTGGAAATTGTCCTTCGCTAACAGATAGCAAGAAAGCAGGGACCTCAGTTCTACAAATGCAAGGAAATAGATTCTCCTCTAGAGCTTCCAAAAAGAAATACAGCCATACTGAAATCTTGATTTTAGCTCTGTGAGACTCATGGTTGGATTTTTGACCTACATAATTGTTAGGTAATACATTTGTTTTGCTTTAACCCACTAGATTGTAGTAATTTGTTACAGCAGCAATAGAAAACTAGCACGGCTTTAATACTAAGAGAATCAGGATAAAAAAGTAATGATTCACATAGAAAGCTGTGGGTTTTTTTCTTTTTTTAATAAGTAGAAGTTTTAGCACACGCATGTATGCATGTACGCGCGCGCGCACACACACACACACACACAACTTGGTTTCTGTTTTGGCTTGTTTCATCTAAACCTGCATATAGTGCAGTGGATATTTAATAAATGTTCATCAAAGCATAACTTTGAACGAAAATCTATATATGGTGCATCAAATAATATTTGGCCATCATTGTTTCTTTAGAGCTGTATCTTACACTGAACAGTCAATATAAAATATTCTGGTAAATGACAACATTATATTTTAGTTATGTCAAGAAAACATTTAGAATTTATATACATTGTATGTTTTAAATTTCCTGTCTTGTCAGATTTCATAATCAATGAAATATCTTCTCCTGTTCCACAATTTGACATCTGTTCTTCTAGATTACCTATTTTTCTTAAAATTCTAATCTTTATCTTTAATCTTCAGGTGCATAAAAGATGTGCTGTATTGGGTTAGTGGTTCCAATTCTTTTTTTAATAGCCTCCTTACCCATTTTTACTGGACAGCTAAGATAGATGGTGTATAGTCACATCTCAGCAGACTCTAAGCCTAGGGTGGGTGATGGTCCAGTGAGACCAAAGAAGACAGGTTTACTGGGGAAGGGTATGTACTGTGAGTCCAGGCGTGGCAGTCTGGACAAAGCATCTACTGGTGTAATCTACATGCAGCAAGCTTTTACAGTGTAGCAACTTAGACTAGCAACTATCTGTAGCCTCTCCCTCCTTGCTTGGCCCGTGTTCCAAGGAATTAATGCCTGTCATCTTCACATTCTTCATTACAAGTGAGATGTTACAAGTTGGCCACTCCCGTAGCCCTTGCCCTTGAATGCTGAACAACACATTCTTCTATATATTCTGCTTAATGAGAATATAGAGGAAGGACAGGATCTCTACATTCTCAAGATAGTGATTAACAGGGACATTCAGGGTATTCTTGCACAAACCAGCCTTCCACCATGTATCATACAATGGGGAGAGTTAAAAATTTAAGGTTATTAAATGGAGTCTTTGACACTATAGTTACCTGCAATAGTGAGCATGTCACACCAAATTCCTTACTTTAAAATCAATATTTAAAAGCCTGGTTAGTGTGGTAATTGCTTTGGTACAACCTCTTACCTTCTCATTTAATAAAAAAAAAAATTGATGCTGCTGAAATTACTATTTGGCCATTTCAATATATAGGAGCTAGATGAAATGAAACAGAAGTCACTGAAAAGAATTGGAGTCAGACATTGTGTTAAAGTAAAAATTATTCTCTGCCTCTTCTAATGTTCAGTAAAATCCTCATTTGAAATAATTGTTCCAGCATGCTATTAAAAGTTCTGCTTCAATCAGAATTTCTGCCAAATTACTTTGGAAAAGTCCTGAACTTTGGGGAACTATTTGGTACAAGTGGGATGTATTCTAGCTAACCTGAAACAGGGTTGAGCAAAACCTCACAGTCTTCTGAATTCTCTAGGATTTGGGGACTCTGACTTCAGTTTGGTGTAGGCTTCTAAGTCAACCCAGTCTGGATTCAAATTCATTGAGATCAGCCTGTAAGGAAGACAAGTCACATATTGGTTCTGCTATGTTAGCCATTTTATTATTAAATTTTTTGACCACATGTACTAATTTGTCTACAGCAGCCACAGTCTTAAAAACAAAACAAAACAAAACAAAACAAAACAAAAAAACACAAGCAACCAATCAACCAACCAAACAAACAAAGTCTCCTTCTTAGCCTATATGTCCTAATCATTTTTCTAGAGTTTAAGTGCACCTACTTTATTTGCAGATGTTAATGACATATTCCAACTTTTGTGGGGAATCAAGCTAGGAAAGGAGTTTTGCTATGGGTCAGTGCCAGTCAAGATCAAGCATACTGTGAAGCAATAGAGTTGCTTGGACTACTGTTCTTATCTCTCCTTAGAATTTGCTACTTTGGCATTGTTCTGTTTTTGTATTTTTCTTTTAAAGAGAAAGAAAGAGATACACTCTTTTTTTCTCTATCTCTTACTCCTCTACAGTTAGAGCGTTAAAACAGCTTATTGGGTTAATTTCCTGGTCCTGGAAGTACCAAACATTTGGATCCTTTAGGTTTTAGGAAATGGTTTTTCTTTTCCTTGTTTTTTCCCCCTCCCATTGGGGTTGCCATCTTTCTGAGCTTCTCTTAACATCTATGAAGAGCTGGAGAGCCAAAATAAAGAGACTGGTTTGGGGAGAAAAAAAATTCCCTTAGTCTAAGGTTTTAGGCAGGAGACAAAAAGTACTGTACCCACGGGTTCTTTCTGAAGCTAGGGGTTTCATATTATAATAATAAATAGCGTGCATCTGCTTTTGAATAGCTCCTTGCCGAACTTGAGCAGTAGAATATAGATGTAGATGTAGATGTTGTACCATCTCAACATGACTAAGAAGAGGGAAATAAAATGTTCATCCTAAATATTATAAACGTAATAAACACTTTGACACTTAACTAACAGCTGAGCATATAGAAGGTCAGATGTCTAGAGAAAACATACCTGTAGGTTTGTTTGTTTGTTTGTTTGTTTTTTCAGTTTCAGTGGGCCTGACACTATAGAGTTTTTAAAGAAAGTCATTCATTTCTTATAGATCAATGATGTAACTATAAGGTTAATCTGTACTATTTTAATACTCTTTTTTTCTAAATTTGTTTTCTTTCCTATTATATATGTAACAAATGGTATATATAACTCCGAATCAACTTTGGAAAAAACCTGGAAGGCTGATGACATCCCTGTTAGCTTTTACCTCCACCTAATTATCTGGTATTCTCATGACATTCTGCATGCTACAACATCTCCCAGTGAAGTTGTTACAGTATGGTAACCCATGTGGAATTAAGGCTGGGTAGCATAGACATTTATGGTGGTGGGTATTCCATAAGTGAACCAAGCATGTAGCCATTTTCACCATGAATGAACATTACTCATCTTGTATATGAAAACAGAAATGTGCTGAATGTTGATTGAGCTCTTTATTTTGTCTAAAATAATGCAACCTTTTTACTGTGGAAATCAGCTAGCTCTGATAGAATTTTACTGTTCTGGGTGAGTCCAATCTTTTTTATTTTTATTAGTTAGAAGTTATTTTGTTCATCTTTGTACAAATTATTTACTAAATATGTGTAATTTCTTCCAATTTCTTTTAATTTCCAATATTTAATGGCTGAATTGTTTGTATGTTTCAGGAAAAAAAGAGCTCAGAAGTAGAAAAGCAGAAGAAAATGCCAATGTAATTTTTCTGTTTACTGAAAGCAGTTTTCCTAAAATATCTTCCTCAAATATCTGACAAGTAGCACCAAAAAAATTTCCTGCTTAATTGCTTGTCAGTTTTCATGTATTTATCTTGAACATAAACTGATTTTTCTACAGAAATAATCCTGAGCTTATCAGTAACTGCTAATGGATTTTTTTTTTTTAATGTGGTGAGAAAGCATCTCATTCAAATTGAAGCCTTATGTTCAACAATGGTGTATCATCATGAGGCAGTCTTTGTGTGTAACCCACTGTGCTGGACAGTGCAAGTCCTCTGTGTGTGTGGTTTTCAGGAATGATAAAGGGAGGAGGGGGTGGTTTTTCTGGAGAGGAAGAATAGGAAGAAGAAGCCTATATCAATTTGAGATTTAGAGAAAATGAGAATTTAGGCTTAATGACTAAAATCCAAGACTGGAACCTGGCAATTATGAGCTGGAAGGTATTCATGCAATTTATGAGTAACCCTATTTTTGGCTAAAACATAATTCAAAGGAATCACTCACCGCTTGAAAGAAAGCCCAGGTATATTGGCACAGTCACTAAAAAACAACATTTCTATAGAGCTTCCAGCAGCTCTTTATTACTGAAAGGAATATAAGTGGAAAATCACCCTCACTTGGGGCTTCACAAGATAGCCACCTACAGACATTTTATTTTCTTGTGTTAAAAAGATGAAATCATAGTCCTTTTTAAATTTTTCCTATAAGATTTGTTAAAGGACAGCTTAATAACTTGTATTTTTCTTATGGATTAACTATTTCTAATGTGTGCTTAAATAGAGTTTTCATGTAAAGATTTTTCTGAAGATCACAATAAAGCTACTCTAACTTTGCAATTCTTTAAAATTCAGGAAGAGGGGCGCCTGGGTGGCTCAGTGGATTAAGCCGCTGCCTTCGGCTCAGGTCATGATCCCAGGTCCTGGGTTCGGGCCCCACATCGGGCTTTCTGCTCAGCAGGGAGCCTGCTTCCTCCTCTCTCTCTGCCTGCCTCTCTGCCTACTTGTGATTTCTCTCTGTCAAATAAATAAATAAAATCTTTTAAAATAAAATAAAATAAAATAAAATTCAGGAAGAGGCTGTTTGAATTGAAACATCATGCCTTTAGTCCCTGCTAAGCATCTCTCTGACATGCAAAGTAATCAAGACATTCTGGTGAAACCAGTTCCCTCATCAGGGTTGCGCATGATTGATGGTGATGTGAGGCTGCTTTGCTCATGGAATTTCAAGGACCTATGGCATGTTTATGCTAAATGGTGTGGTCACTCTAAATCTCATAAGAATCTGACTCCCAGTGCTGTGACTGGGGCATAAAACTGGTATTTGATAACTTTTTATTAAAGCAATAAATGAATGAATCTATGAAAGGATGAATAAGTTAATAAATATGAAAATGTTGTGGGGTCATAAATCCTTATTCCCAGTCAGGTGTCTTTAAAATATGTGGGCTCTGTCATGAGAGTTACTATTGGATAAGAAAATCCAGGGTAATTTCAGCAAATACATAGTATAAGAGCTGTCATTCCCTGAGACATGGTTAATCTATCAGGATACTCTTTAAAATCAAAGCAATTTTGGAACATTATTTCTCAATACAGTTTTCCAGGCAGCCACTACGAATCAATAAGAGTTGGCATAAGAAAATCAAATGTTTATCTTTGAAGGTGTAAACAAATTAGTACAATCCTAACACTATTGTTAGAGAGAGAGAGAGACTCCTATTGTTTTATCTCTCTAGTAGTACATTTTCTACTACCCCCATTTTTTTTTTTATTCATTATCTACTCAAATTGTCAAAAGGTGGCTGGAAAATTCCATTAGATTTTATGTTTATGGAGAAATAATAATGTACTAGGAGATATTAGGTACTATTATCTTTGTCTTAGTGGTCTTTAACTGGGCCAATTACATATGAATCCTTTGAGAATCTTGTTAAAATGCAGATTCAGACTCAATAGATTTGAGGAAGGAAAAAAGCATCTGAATTTCTAGCAAGAGCATTATCAGATGATGCCAATCTGTTTTTTAAATATTTTATTTATTTTAGAGGGAGAGATCATGTGAGCTGTGAACAGAGCAGGGAGGAGGAGCAGAGGGAGAGTAAGAAGCAGACTCTGTGTTGAGTATGGAGCTAGATGTGGGGTTCAGTCTTAAGACCATGAGATCATGCCCTGAGCAGAAATTGAGAGTCAGACGCTTAACTGAAGGAACCACCCTGATGCCCCAGATGATGCCAGTCTTTGCTGATTGTTCCTCAGACCACTTTACTTTCAGTAGTAGGAGTACATAATTGATTTTCAACCTTGACTATACATTAAAGTAATTGGGGAGCTTTAAAAATATTGAGACCTAGGTCCTTTGTCAGAGATGCTGACTTAATGGGACTGTGGTATGGACATTTGGATATTTGTAAACTCCTCAGATAATTGTAATATGCAGCCAAAGTTGAGAATCATCACACCAAGCTATATAAGCTCTGCATCTGGTACTTAATTTAGGCTAATAATAAAAATGAATTGATTTCATGGAACTCACCTGAAAACACACTTTGCCCCCTCCTGCCTAACTCGTTTTGATTTGGTCTGTAATCTCATTTTGTCTGTAATCTCTTTTCACTTTTGTCTGTAATCTATTTCCTAATTTGCATTTAAAGTCTCCCATTTGATTTGCCTTATAATGAAGCGTAGACTTTTCTCAGAATACTTTGGCTTAGCTTTCTCTTTTCCTATTAGGGTCCTTGGCTCTCTCCAATATAAATCCTTTGCTTACCTTTTGGCCTCATGTAAAATTGTAAGTACCATGAGTTTGTAGATGTAAAACTGTAAGGAGGTCAGAAAGCATTCTGAACCTTGAGAGCTTAGAGACTGCAACTTAAAAATAAGAATTAGATGATTCTCATTTCCTAAATAATCATAAAATTATACAGCTGGAAGAAAATCTAAAGATCATCTGGCTCAGTACCCTTGTGACAGAAACATCATCTGTTGACTCTTAATGAGTAATACTCTTATATAGTCTCGCCTTGAAAGAGGTGCAAACTTTGACTTATTTCTAAGCAGTAGAGTATGAAAAAAGTGATGGCAAATCACTCCCATGTTTACTTTTAATTATATAAGACTCCATCTTAGTAGACCAGAGAGAGAGATTTTCCTGTTTTCCTTGAGAAGCCTCTACCCATGTTGTATATTGAGTATGGAGAGGTCCACATGGTGAGGAACTATGGACAACCTCTGAACAACCTCCAGTCAACAGCCAATATAAAGATGGGTACCTTTGTCATCCTAGCACAAGGAAATGAATTCTACTATCAACCTGAATAAACTTGAAACCAGATTCTTCTCTAGTCAAGAACATAGTCCAGCTAACACCTTCATTGCTGCCTAGTGAGATTCTTGTACAGAAGAGCTAGCTAAACTGTGATGAGATTTTTGACCTATGAAAATTATGAGATAATAAATGTGTGTAAAATTTTGTTATACATCAATACACTAACACAATACTAATTTTATAGATAGGAAATAAAGATCTGGAGCTTATATGACTTATGAACACTATCCTTAAAATTAGCTGCAGAGCTGATCATAAAACTTAAGACTCATAGCTCTCACTTTGAATTTCTCTCTCTCTCTCTCTCTCTGCCTCTTTTTTCCCCCTTTTCTTTTCTGTTTATTTTTCTTTCTTTAAAAAAAAAAATTAGAGCAGCTTTAGGTTCACAGCAAAATTGAAGAGAAGGTACAGAGATTTCCCATATCCCCTCTTCCTCCACACATGCATAACCTCCCCCTTGCAATTGATGAACCTATATTTACCCATCATAATTGCTCAAAGTCTGTAGTTTGTATTTCAATTTACTCTTGGTGTTATACATTCTTTGGGTTTGGACACATGCATAATGGCATTTCTCTTCTTTTTAATATAATGAATGAATAGCCAAATGTGGAAGAACAGTTAAATTGATTCTAAGCAAAATACATAAGATATGGAGGAATAGGAGACCTAAAGTTCATCTGGTCCCAGGAATTCAGTTAGATAGTTATCAAACCACTCTGAACACCTGACAAACTCAACAGGAGATTGAAGAAAAGAATGGCAGCAATTCTATGAACAGAAAAGCAACCACTTTCAGGAAGTGTATATTTTTCTGGGGTGATTCTTACCCTTTTACAATTTTGCTCTCTCATTTGTCTATTCTGCTCTGGACAAAATGACAAAATGGAAAAACTCACCTCAAAAAAAAGAACAAGAGGTACTAATGACTGCCAGGGAGTTAATCAGTACAGACATTAGTAAGATGTCAGAACTAGAGTTAAGAATGACGATTATAAAGATAATAGCTGGGCTTGAAAAAAGCATAGAAGATATTAGAGAATCCCTTTCTGGAGAAATAAAAGAAAGAAAATCGGACCAAGTAAAAACCAAAGAGGCTATAATGAGGTACCATTAAAAAAAAAAAAAAAAAAAAAAAGGAGGCTCTAACTGTTAGGATAAATCAGGTAGAAGAGAGATAAATAAGGTCATAAATTAGTGATATAGAAGACCAGTGATGGAGAATACAGAAGGTGAGAAAAAGATAAACAACTACTGGATCATAAGGGGAGAATTTGAGAGATAAGTGATACAAAAAGACAAAGTAACATTAGAATAATTGGGATCCCAGAAGAAGTGGGAGGTAGGCAGAAGGTATATTGGAGCAAATTACAGCAGAGAATTTCTCTAATTTGGGGAAGGAAACAGGCATCAAAATCGAGGAAGCACAGAGAAACCCCCTCAAAATCAATAAAAATAAGTCAACACCCCGACATCTAATAGTAAAATTTAAAAGTCTTAGAGACAAAGAGAAAATCCTGAAAGCAGTTGGGGACAAGAGGTCTGTAACCTACAGTGGTAGAAACATTAGACTGGCAGCAGACCTATCCACAGAGACCTGGCAGGCCAGAAAGGACTGGCATAATATATTCAGATCACTAAATGAGAAAAATATGCAGCCAAGAATACTATATAGCTAGGCTCTCATTGTAAATAGAAGGGGAGATAAAAAGCTTCCAGGACAAACAAAAAGAATTTGAAAACACCAAACCAGCCCTACAAAGGGGTCCTCTTAGTGAAAAGAGAGCCTAAAAGTAACATAGATCAGAAAGGAACAGAGACAATATGAAGTAATAGTCACCTACAGGTAACACAATGGCACTAAATTCATATCTTTCAGTAGTTATCCTGAATATAAATGGGCTAAATGCCCCCAACCAAAAGACACAGGGTATTAGATTGGATACAAAATAAGACCCATCAATATCCTCTCTGCAAGAGACTCATTTTAGACCCAGAGTTACCTCCAGATTGAAAGTAATGGGATGGAAAACTATTTACCATGCTAATGGACATCAGAAGAAAGCTGGGTTGGCAATCCTTATATCAGATGAATTAGATTTTAAACCAAAGACTATAGTAAGAGATGAGGAAGGACACTATATCATTCTTAAAGGGTCTATCCAACAAGAAGATCTAACAATTTTAAATATCTATGCCCCTAACATAAGTCAGTTATATAAGCCAGTCAGCTATATAAGTTATATAAGCAGTCAGTTATATAAGCCAATTAATAACAAAATCAAAGAAACACATTGACAATAATACAATAATAGTAGGGGACTTCAATTACCCACACCTCCAAAGTGGACAGATCATCTAAGCAAAAAATCAACAAGGAGATAAAGGCTTTAAGTGACACACTGGACCAGATGGACTTCGCAGATATATTCCGAACATTCCATCCCAAAGCAACAGAATATATATTCTTCTCTAGTGTACATGGAACACTCTCCAGAACAGATCATATCCTGGGTGACAAATCAGGTCTCAATTGGTACCAAAATATTGGGATCATTCCATGTGTATTTTCAGACCACAGTGCTTTGATACTAGAACTCAATCACAAGTGGAAAGTTGGAATGAACTCAAATACGTGGAGGTTGAAGAGCATCCTACTAAAGAATGAATGGGTCAACCAGGAAATTAAAGAAGAATTTTAAAAATTCATGAAATATATGAAAGTGAAAACATAATTGTTCAGATTCTTTGGGATGCAGCAAAGGCGGTCCTAAGAGGGAAGTGTATAGCAATATAAGCCTTTCTCAAACAAGAAAGGTCTCAAATACACAGCCTAACCCTACACCTAAAGGAGCTGGAAAAAGAACAGCAAATAAAGCCTAAACCCAGCAGAAGAAGAGAAATAATAAAGATCAGAGCAGAAATCAATGAAATAGAAACCAAAAGAACAGTAGAACAGATCAACAAAACTAAGAGGTGGTTCTTTGAAAAAATTAATAAGATTGACAAACCCCTGGCCAGACTTATCAGAAAGAAAAGAGAAAAGACCCAAATAAATAAAATCATGAAGGAAAGAGGAGAGATCACAACCAACACCAAAGAAATACAAACAATTATGAGAACATATTATGGGCAACTGTATGCCAGCAAATTAAACAGTCTGGAAGAAATGGATGCATTCCTGGAGAAGTATAAACTACCAAAACTGAACCAGGAAGAAATAGGAAACCTGAAGAGACGCATAACCAGTAAGGAAATTGGAGCAGTAATAAAAAAAACCTACCAACAAACAAGAGCCTAGGGCCACGTGTCTTCTCAGGGGAATTCTACCAAACAACTAAAGAATTAATATTTATTCTCCTGAAATTGTTTCGAGAAATAGAAATGGAAGGAAAAATTCAAACTCATTTTATGAGGCCAGCATTACCTTGATCCCCAAACCAGGCAAAGACCCCATCAAAAAGGAGAATTACAGACCAGGATCCCTGATGAACATGGATGCAAAAATTCTCACCAAGATACTAGCCAGTAGAATCCAATGGTACATTAAAAGGATTATTCACAACAACCAAGTGGGATTTATTCCTGGGCTGCAAGGTTGGGTTCAATATCCACAAATCAATCAGTGTGATACAATACATTAACAAAAGAACAAGAACCATATGATACTCTCAATAGATGCAGAAAAAGCATTTGACAAAGCACAGCATCTCTTTTTGATTAAAACTCTTCATAGTGTAGGGATAGAGGGTACATACCTCAATATCATAAAAGCCGTCTATGAAAAACCCATGGTGAATATCATTCTCAATGGGGAAAAACTGAGAGCTTGTCCCCTAAGGTCAGGAACATGGCAGGGATATCCACTATCACCACTGCTATTTAACATACTACTAGAAGTCCTAGCCTCAGCACTCAGACAACAAAAAGAAATAAAAGGCATCTGAATAGGCAAAGAAGAAGTCAAACTCTCACTCTTTGCAGATGATATGATACTTTATGTGGAAAACCCAAAAGAACCCCCCCCCAAAAAAAAAACCCTGCTAGAACTCATACAGAAATTCAGTAAAGTGTCAGGATATAAAATCAAGGAAATTAAGGAGTTGACCCCATTTATAATTGCACCCCAAACCATAAGATACCCAGGAATAAATCTAACCAAAGAGGCAAAGAATCTGTACTCAGAAAACTATAGAATACTCATGAAAAGAATTGAGGAAGATACAAAGAAATGGAAAAATGTTCCATGCTCATGGATTGAAAGAATATTGTGAAAATGTCTATGCTGCCTAGAGGAATCAATACATTTAATGCAATCCCTATCAAGATACCATCAACTTTTTGCCAATAAATGGAACAAATAGGGCACCTGGGTGTCTCAGTGGGTTAAGCCTCTGCTTTCAGCTCAGGTCATGGTCTCAGGGTGCTGGGATCGAGCCCCGCATTCAGGCTCCCTGCTCAGTGGGGAGCCTGCTTTCCCCCTGTCTCTGCCTGCCTCTCTGCCTACTTGTGATCTCTCTCTGTGTCAAATAAGTAAAATATTTTAAAAAAAGGAACAAATAATCCTAAAATTTGTATGGTACCAGAAAAGACCACGAATAGCCAGAGGAATGTTGAAAAAAAAAAAAAAAAAAAGACCAAAGCTGGTGGCATCACAATTCTGGACTTCAAGCTTTATTACAAAGCTGTATTCTTCAAGATAGTATGGTACTGGCACAAAACCAGACACATATATCAGTGGAACAGAATAGAAAACCCAGAAATGGACCCTCAACTCTATGGTCAACTAATCTTGACAAATCAGGAAAGACTGTTGAATGGGAAAAAGAAGTCTCCTAAAGACTGTACTCAGAGGTAAAGAAGGACACTACATCATTCTTAAAGGGTCTATCCACCAAGAAGATCTAACAATTGTAAATATTTATGCCCCCAATATGGGAGCAGCCAACTACATAACCCAACTGTTAATAAAAATAAAGAGTCTTACTGGTATGAATACATTAATAGTAAGGTACACCACTCTCAGTAATAGATCACCCAAGTAGAAAATCAATAAAGAAAAAAGAGCTTTGAATGACACATTGGAGCAGATGGTTCTCATAGATATATAGAGAACAGCCCACCCTAAAACAACAGAATACTCTTTATTCTTGAGCACACATGGAACTTTCCTCAGAATAGACCACATACTGGGTCACAAATCAGGGCTCTGATACCAAAAGATTGAGATTATTCCCTGCATATTCTCAGACCACAATGCTTTGAAACTGGAATTCAACCACAAGAAAAAGTTTGGAAGGAATTCAAGCACTTAAAAGCTAAAGACCATCCTGCTTAAGAATGTTTGGATCAACCAGGAAATTATAGAACTTAAACAATTCATGGAAACCAAGGAGAATGAAGACACATTGGTCCAAAATCTATGGGATATGGCAAAGGCGGTCCTAAGGGAGAAATACATAGCCATCCAAGCCTCACTCAAAAAAATTTTAAAAATCCAGAATACACCAGCTCTCTTTACACCTTAAAGAACTGGAAAATCAACAAGAAATTAAGCCAACCCCATGCACAAGGAGAGAAATAATCAAGATTAGAGCAGAGATCAATAAGATAGAAACTAGAGATATAGTAGAACACATCAATGAAACTAGAAGCTGGTTCCCTGAAAAAATCAATAAGGTCAATAAACCACTGGCCAAACTAATACAAAAGAAAAGAGAGAGGACCCAAACTAATAAAATTATGAATAAAAGGGGAGAGATCACGATTAATGCCAAGAAATAGAAATAGCCATCAGAAATTATTATGAACAGTTATATGCCAATAAATTAAGCAACCTAGAAGAAATACTCAGTAGTATATATGGGCCACATCTTCTTTATCTATTCATCTTCTTCTTTATCCATTCGTCCATTGAAGGACATCTTGGTTCTAGCCACAGTTTGGCGACTGTGGCCATTGCTGCTATAAACATTGGGGTACAGGTGGCCCTGCATTTCACTACCTCTGTATCTTTGGGATAAATACCCAGTAGTGCAATTGCAGGGTGATGGGGTGGCTCTATTTTTAATTTCTTAAGGAATCTCCACACTGTTTTCCAAAGTGGCTGCATCAACTTGCATCCCCACCAACAGTGTAAGAAGGTTCCTTTTTCTCCACATCCTCTCCAACACTTGTTGTTTCTTGTCTTATTAATTTTGGCCATTCTAACTGGTGTAAGGTGGTATCTCAATGTGGTTTTGATTTGAATCTCCCTAATAGATAATGATGGTGAGTATTTTTTCATGTGTCTGTTAGCCATTTGTATGTCTTCTTTGGAGAAGTGTCTGTTCATGTCTTCCTGCCCATTTTTTGACTTGATTATCTGTTTTTTTGGGTGTTGAGTTTGAAGAGTTCTTTATAGATCTTGGATATCAGCCCTTTGTAGTGTCATTGTGAATATCTTCTCCTATTTCATGGGTTGACTTTGTGTTTTTTTGACTGTTTCCTTTGCTGTGCAGAAGCTTTTGATCTTGATGAAGTCCCAAATGTTCATTTTCACTTTTGTTTCCTTTGCCTTTGGAGACATGTCTTGAAAGAAGTTGTGGCCAATGTTGAAGAGATTACTGCCTATGTTCTCCTCTAGGATTTTTTTTTTTTAAGATTTTATTTATTTATTTGACAGAGAGAAATCACAAGTAAGCAGAGAGGCAGGCAGAGAGAGAGGAGGAAGCAGGCTCCCCACTGAGCAGAAAGCCCGATGTGGGGCTCGAACCCAGGACCTGGGATCATGACCTGAGCCGAAGGCAGCGGCTTAACCCACTGAGCCACCCAGGCGCCCCTCCTCTAGGATTTTGATAGATTTCTGCCTCACGTTGAGGTCTTTTATCCATTTCAGGTTTATCATCATGTATGGTATAAGATAATGGTCAAGTTTCATTCTTCTATACATAGCTGTCTAATTTTTCCAGCACCATTTATTGAAGAGACTGTCTTTTTTCTACTGGATATTTTTTCCTGCTTTGTTGCAAGTTTTTATTTGTGCTCATTGTGCTCATCACAAGTGCCCTCTACCCATCTAGCCTGTCCCCCATCCACTGCCCTCCCTCCACCCTCAGTTTGTTCTCTATCTCTAAGTGTCTCTTATGGTTTGTTTCCCTCTCTCTTTTTCCTTTTTCCCCCTCTTCCATATGTTCATCTGTTCTGTTTCTTAAATTCCACATATGAGTGAAATCTTATGGTATTTGTCTTTTTCTGAGTGAATTATTTCACTTAGCATAACATTTTCTAGCTCCATCCATGTCTTTGTGAATGGCAAGATTTCATTCTTTCTTATGGCTGAGTAGTATTCCCTGGCGTATTTATACCACATCTTTTTTATCCATTCATCTTTCAATGGACACTTGGGTTCTCTCCATAGTTTGGTTATTGTTGATAAAACTCCTGTGAACATTGGAGTGCATGTACCCCTTCAAATCTGCATTTTTGTATTCTTTGGGTAGATACCTAGTAGTGTAGTTGCTGGATTTTAGGGTAGTTTCATTTTTTAACTTTTTGAGGAAACTCCATACTATTTTCCAGAGTGGCTGAACCAGTTTGCATTCCCACCAACAGTGCAAGAAGGTTCCCCTTTCTCCACATCCTTGCCAACATCTGTTGTTTCATGATTTGTTAATTGTTGCCATTCTGACAGGTGTAAGGTTGTATCTCATCCTGGTTTTGACTTGTATTTACCTGATGATGAGTGATGTTGAGCATGTTTTCATTTGTCTGTTATCCATCTATATGTCTTCTTTGGAAAAGTGTCTGTTCTTGTCTTCTGCCCATTTTTTAACTGGATTATTTGTTGTTTGAGTGTTGGGTTTGGTAAGTTCTTTATAGATTTTGGATACTAACCTTTTATCAGATATGTCATTTGTAAATATCTTCTCCCACTCTATAGGCTGCCTTTTAGTTTTGTCTATTGTTTCCTTCACTCTGAGATGCTTTTTATCTTGATGAAGTCCCCATAGTTCATTTTTGCTTTTGTTTCCCTTGCTTCCAGTGATGTGTTTAGTAAGAAGTTGCTATGGTTGATGTTAAAGCGGTTGCTGCCTGTGTTTTCCTCTAAGATTTTGATGATTTTCTATCTCACATTTAGGTCTTTCATCCATTTTGAATTTATTTTTGTACATGGTATAAAAATGTAGTCCAGTTTCATCCTTCTGAATGTTAATATTTGGCAAACTTTAAAATTAAAAACATTTCCATTTTTTAAGTGTAATATATATTTGCATGATTGTCAGAAAAATACCCACTAAAGCTAATTTTCACAATAATTTGAGTAAGCAAAAACATTCTTTCCCTACTTTCTTAAACTCTGATATTCAGTGCAGTTTAAGGAACAAATTCAATTCTCAGTAAGGGCCAGGTGTATTAATCATTGGAATTGCAGAACTAAATTAGGTACAAATTCCCTCAAAGAGCCCACTGTCAAGTTCATATCCTCCTGCATGCTGGCATCATGAACAGAGAGAAAAATAACAGTCATCATAGGTATTTGGTTCATATGATTGTGGAGAGTGTATGTCAATTGCCCGATTGGTGTTTAGTATAATGTTAGGTTCTCTTGAATGTAAAAGGAAACTGAAATGCATTGTCCTTGGATCTTAAGCACCTTATCATGGGCTTTGAAATAGTATAAAAAATAGAGGAATTGTAATTTTTTACCCCTGGTAAAATAATCACATTTCCTCATTCCCCCTTTAATTCTTAAGTATCGTGACAAACTAGAAATGAATCATGCACAATGAAACTTAAGGAGATTATCACCCCCACATTTATGTAAGGGACAGGGTGTCATACTGGAAAAAGCACAAATTTTACTTAGATTTAGATAGTTCTAAATCTGGTCATATAACTTCTACATGAATTTGGGAAAGTCATTTAACTCCTCCAAGTATTGGATGTGTGCTTTGTAGAGTTATGATAATCAAGTCAGATTTCTAGGTACCTTGCAGCCTGGCATCCATCAGATACTAAAGATAATATTTTTGGACATGAACAGAGTCTTCACATTTATTCACACTTTACTCTTTAATAATTGAAGCTTTACCAGTTACATGGTTAACCATCTAAAGACTATATTTACAAGTTCTCTTGCAATTAGTTGTAATACTATGAATAGCTGTAGTCTGGACAATGAAATGAAGTAGAAGTTACTGATGCAACTTCTAGATAGTTCTTAAATGGGAAGAGGACTTGCCTCCCTCCTCTTCTCTTTCTCTCTCTCTTAACAGGCTGAAATGTGAGTTTGATAATAAGCCATATTCAATTTGGAGCAACCTAGGAGTTGCTGAGTTTCTGATACCTTCAATCTGCTCTACAATCAGTGGACTACCTACTCAGACTGTTTCGGGGAGGAAGAAATAAATTACTCTCGGTGAGAAAAAAAGAATCAACTATATTGTTGAGTCTCAATATAGAAGTCTAGCCTTGAATCTTTATCAGTATATCTGTCTAGCTGACTGACTAATACATCATTCCGTATATATTGCCTAAGTCCCATTGTTTTTGCCACACTTTATAAAATGATAGTACTACATTACATTCACTTTTAGTCCTCCCTTATGTAATTTCAGAAACAATTACATTTCAAGATCCTTTGGCTTTTCCTCTTAAGTATTTCTTAAATTCCCCATAAGGTTTCTCACAGTGCTAGTACATTAGTCAAGGCTGGCTGACATCTGTTCTGGGACTTTGTTCATCTCTCTTTATGTTTTATGGTATACCCTAAGGAACTGAAAGTCCCTTTCTTTGAACTGATTCCTAATTATTGCAATGTAAAAAGATGAGTTGGATTCCTCATTTCATATATTGTCCTTTGTTGGGGAGGGGGCAGTCACATCTCCATCGTTTTCTTCCCAGAGCTTACCTCAACTATTAGGGTGACTAGGTTGGGATCACTGGAGTTAAAAACTACCAGTGATTTTTTGCTTCTTTTATCGTATTGATTTATTTCATAAGAATGAGTTCTATCTCTGTGACCTCATTCTATTCCTGGAAATTATATTTCTAGAGCTTCTCTATCCTCTCATCCCAGTTCACTCTGTGATTACCAACCACATTTGGTGATATATTTCAAATAATTTTCCCAAACAAACAAAAAACTAGTAAGTGAATTAAATATATATCCTGAAAAATCTAAGTTATATGAAAGAAGGCTAGATATCTAAACAATTGGCATAGAGGATGGGTATAGAATTTTAATATTTATAGAGAAGCAGAATTTAGTTCCAAGAAGCCTGTATCCCACCTTCTAGAATGTAAATATCTTGTAGTTTAGGTTATTAAATCTCAATGATAATGCTATTTTTCTCTGTTTTAAACTTTTAATTAATTTTTAGTTATTTTTTTGTTTTAAACTTTTTAGTTGATATTTTAAAATGAGAGAAGTAGATCTGATTTTACTAATATAGGATTCTTTACCTCAAAACAAAGCATTAACTTTTAAGAAAATTTGAAAAAATACTGAATGATTTCCAGTTACATCTTCTATAAAATGCAGATCTTTGATTTCCTAAAAGAGAATTGGTTCAAATGTGTGCTCATATAAAATGTAAAAATTCTAATATGGAATCACTTGAGTTTTGTGAATGAAAAGTGTGATGAAAGAGAGAAGAGAGAGGTGCATATATTTAAAATAGAATTCTTTTTATTAAAACTTTCTGGAAAGCCTTTACTAAACCTCCGTTCATTTTCTTGTTCTTAAAATACAGGAAAGCAGCTAATTGAAGGAAAACAGTGTGAAACCATTTTTAGAATACAAAGGGAGTAAATAAATAAAATATACATATATATGCACACATGTATGTGTGTCTTGTCTGCATACACATGCATGCACACGCACACACACATACATGCATGGAATCAAAGGTCAGTGCCAAATAGCCTTAGTTCTACTGACAGTAGCTACATTTTCCAGGCATAGCAGCTATTTGGTCAACATCAGTAAACATCGTGAAGAATTTCTTTCATAGTCTATATTCCTTACCTCTTTTCATGTAGAAAGAGGGCAAGCTTTATGGGGAAAACTAGTAATGGACCACTATATTTTGTAAGATTTTGTTATGCAAATTTGAAAATGGTTTGGCTGAGAACCATCCAATGGTTGTTTTACTTTAAAAAAAAAAGGCATAGTCATGAGCTATGACCTACAGATTTGGATCCTACTTACCAAGGTGGAAAACTTAGAGTCACCCAAGTAGTAAGTGTTTTGGCAAAGCAACCCACAACTAAAACTTCTTCAGTGAATTTTCAAGTTTATACATAACACTATTAAATGAAAAAGTAGCTTTCCTGTTGACTCCAGCCACAAAGCACATATTCCTGGCCAAACATTAACAGCTAAACTAACAATGCCAAAATAAAGGGAGGAGGAAGCAGGGAGAGGAAGGAAATAATCATTTATATGAATTGGAAATACAAAATGTTCCAAGCAAAAATGAGCTACATTTTGAAAGTATTTTTTCAATGTCAAAATGTTGTCTAATGGGCCAAAAAAAAAAAATGGAAAACATTTTTTACTTACAGACATAATTAGACTCAAATATTCCACCCATTAGCATTGTCTTTCCCCACAATGCTCTCTCTGTTTATTACTAATTATTCTCTACTGCTCATTGTGTCCAGATGACTACATGTATAATAACATCGGCATAAGCATGTAACAAATATAATCATTGGTTTTCCCCTAATAGATTTTTATGAAGAATAAAAAGTCCCTCAGAAGCTAGGTTTCATTGATTTCATGAAATGCTGCTTTACCCACCATCCACTGTCTAGACCAGCCCTTTTGCTTCTTTGTTAAAATTCTATCAACATGCCTACAATGATACCGTGGAATTACAGCATGCAGAAGTATTTCCAGGATTAACAGAAAAGATTGGAATGTGGCCAGTAGTAGTAAATGTATTTTATTGAATAAAAATTTTAAGAAAAATTGATAGTATGTTCTATGTGTCAGCTATATAGAATTATTCACATTTTCCTGAGTAAGCCATATTCTCTATGCTTTCATATATCCATTGAATGGGACCTTTTCTTTACCATAAATTTTTTCTTTCCCTTTATATTCCTGAGGAACTCCTAAGAATTGTTTTTGTTAAATATTCCTAATATGTAACAAAGCATGCTTTTCTGGTAATTTTTGCATGACTCTTTCATAGTGCTTGTTATACTGTATTCTGCTTTTTTTTTTTTGCCCATTTGTTTTATTAGAGTAAAAACATCTCAAGGTCATATAATCTGCCTTATTTGCCTAGGATTTTGCTAGTATAGTAATGATCCAAATATTAACAAATCTTCAATGTAGTAAGAATAATTTACACAATGTTTAGAATTACAAAAAGTTACTTTCTCATGTATTATCTCATTTAATCTTTTAGCAACCCAGTGAGATAGCTGTGTGTTAACCAGATATGTGATGAACTAGAACAATGTAGTATTTGGTGTAGTTAAATAATTCCTGAACTTGGCAACTGATCAAACTCACCAGAAAAGATTTCTTAGAAATTAAAGCCTGTGTTTTGTTTTATTTTGATTTGCTCTTACAAAGAAAGCTCAACGGCCATTCTCAGATATGTAACTGTATCTATATCTTTACATATATATCAATACCTACTTTTTGGGATATATTTAGAGGTTATATTGTCATAGGTGGAGCGCTGCTTCCAAAAGCTACATGAATTTAAAATTTTGATAGATGTTGCAATTGGCTTCCAAAATTTTGAATTGACTTGCATTCACACCAAGGAAAATTGAGAGTTACTGATTCATCATGTGTTTGCCTACATAGGTAATTTCCAACTTTAATCTTGGACCATCCCGGTTGTGAAAATTGGCATCTTATTTCTGTTATACTTGAGTTTCTTTAATTATGAGTGAGGTTGAGCATCTCTTCATGTATTTTTTGGCCATTTGTATATATGCACATGTGTGTGCCATCTGTTCATATTCTTGATCCATTTTTTCTTTCATATTGTTAGTCTTTTCTATATCTTTTGTAACAGCTCTAGTATAAGGGACTTAGTCCTTTTACATGACTTATGAATATTGCTGTTATCTTGGGAGAGTGGTTTAAACATACAGGACATAGGCACCTCCCCTCTTCCCTGTAGCCTTGACCTATTGAGTATTTATAAATAAGAACTAAGAATCTAAAGTTTTGGAAAAGTTCCCCCAGATTGTTCTGTAGCCGACCTATAGATAGTGTGTGAAAACTACTGACTTATATAGCAGGCATGAAATAGTTAATTACAAAAACCTGTGGTGCTAGAGAAGCTATTTTTAATAGTAACATGCAAGGAGGAATCATGGAAACCATGACTCTACCCAACTGGGAATCCTTTTCTCAAGGGTGTTAATCTGGAAGTCATTTTTCCTGACAAAAGGATCATGGCTATAAAAACTCCTCTTGACATCATAGCATGGTAGAAATATAGAAACTTTCCAAGAAATAGAGCTATAAATCTATTTGGGGGTATCTCAGAAAAGATATTTTGTAGAGCATTTGGAAGAAGCAAGTATTCTGTGCAATGACATGGGCCAAATGGAGATGCAAAGGCTGAGAATCATTCATAAATGAAAATAAGACCTGATTAGCAATAACTAATGATAAAAGGGGCATAATTATTCTGGACGAGAGATACTGCAGAGAGCTATGCCAATTCTATAATGGTGAAGGATTGATTATCATATAGTTTTTTACTTGTCATATTATAGTAGTAGTGGTAGTAGTAGGAAGTAGTAGCAACAGCTAACATTTTAAGCATTTTTCTAAATATTTTATGTGTGCTATGTGACTTAGTCCCTATAAAGTAGCCACTATCATCATTTTTTTACATAAAACAATTGAGATTTTTTAAAAAGATTTTATTTATTTTTCTGACAGAGAGTGAGATCACAAGTAGGCAGAGAGGCAGGCAGAGAGAGTGGGGGAAGCAGGCCTCCTGCTGAGCGGAGAACCTGATGCAGGGCCCAACCCCAGGATGCCAAGATCATGACCCGAGCTACCTGCAGAGGCCCAACCCACTGAGCCACCCAGGCACCCCTAAAACAATTGAATTTTAAAGGGGTTAAATAGTTTGACTGAGGCTGTTCGGATAGGCTTTGAGGAGTACAGCTCAAGAGTCCATACTCATAACTGCCATGGTTCACATCTTAAACTTTACAGCTCATTTTTTATTGAGTAAGGTGACTGGCTCGAAGTTAACATTCTAAAGACTGGGTCTAGACTCTAGGAAGTATCCTGTTTTTTTTTTTTTCTCTTCTCATATTTTCACATTAGCCCATAAACAAGAAAATTGCCACCAATCTTCCAGGCTATTGAGAAAATATAGGAAGGCAGAATCTGTCTTTTTCTGTTTTCTTACTTGCTCCTCTCCCTAGAGGTAGTTGCTTATTCAAGTTCCTTAACTGTGTTAAAAAATTATGAGTCCTATGTAGCATCCTTGTAAATGTACTTCTTTTTCCCTCTCTCTCTCTGTACTGTTTACTCTCTCCCAGACTATTGAGGGCTTATAACTTTCCCAATCTCCATAAAATAAGGGAGAGAACTGGGCTTCAACCTACGAGACCCAAGGAGGTTTCACCTCACTCTGCTCCATGTTCTCTGCCTGGGCCTAAATCTGACTTTGTAAGCTTATCCCTCTGGAACACTTCCATGGTTTTGCAACTGGTTGGACTTGGTGGGAGATCCTATAGGAATGATTATGGCCTCCCATTGTAAGATATTGTTCACTAGGTGGTTATCTTTTAGAAAAAGAATAAGGTTTAACATTTGAAGAACAACAAATCATCCCATAGGAAGATCGGTAGAGTTAATTTGGTTGTTGTGGTTCACTGTAGTGCTCAGTGGTCAGAAACTAGATTTACAGGCACCTGCTGGTTTACAGGTTTTGACTTTTGGGTTGCAAGGGTACAGCTTTTTTTTTTTTTAAGATTTTATTTATTTATTTGACAGAGGGAGATCACAAGTAGGCAGAGAGGCAGGCAGAGAGAGAGGAAGGGAAGCAGGCTCCCTGCTGAACAGAGAGTCCAATGCGGGGTTCGATCCCATGACCCTGAGATCAAGACCTGAGCCGAAGGCATAGGCTTAACCCACTGAGCCATCCAGGCACCCTAGGGTACAGCTTTTAATATGACCTCAGTCAAGGTTTTGTTCAGCAAGAAAACTCAGTTCAGGGTTAAGAAAGCTTTGTTAAGAACATTGAATGGGAGAGATCTGGTTTGAAGCAGGGAGATATTTCTTTTGTCACTTTAGAAATCTTTCTTAGGAAGTTTTGTGGAGAATACCGGTTTTATTTCTCCAAGACTTGCTATAGCAAGCCCTGGCAATGAAAGCCAGAGCCAAATAATAAGCAGGCTTTGCATTGGTACCTAGTCTTCTAGGTTGCTTATCTGTTCTTCGACTTGCAACCTGGTTGTAAGCCAAGGCGAAGACAGCTATGGACACTAAAGTTAGACTTTGGAATGACAAAAGAGCAGTGACGTAACGTTATGCGAGCTTATAAGAATTAACTGGTGAGGAAAAGACAAGTTTTCAGGTGAAAAAGCAGAGCAAAGGTCTCATGGGTCTCTGAAAGCATCGGATCTTACCTGCAATGATAACTCTTGCATCCAGCAAGAAGCCTTAGGAAAATGATTACATTTCTTGAATAAGAAAATAATATATATTGCAGTTAAGAAAATAAGTCAAAGCCAATATGCTCAAAAATGCTCAAACTAGGCCAAAGAAATGTGTAGGAATTAGAGGAGAATACCTGCTTAGATACTGCTCAGTGCCCTTATGAGGGAAGCTCTATGGTAATAATCAATATATATAGTACTAAAAAATCTAAAAATAATTTGTGATCATAATGAGGGTAGAGGTAGAAGATACAGCAGTTATCAAATTTAAGAATTCAGCTTTTTAAAAAATTTTTTGTTACTGTGGAATGCTTGCTTTTAGATGGAGGTTAGGGTCAATTTAACTTAGAAGACTGAAAATGCAAGGCTTAAAGGTATATTTGGAAATGATGTTTTGCATGTGTGGGGAGACAGTGATGCAAGAAAGAAGCCTCAGAAAAGTACTGGAGAGTTGGGGTACCACCATTACAAACACCTGGATAGTTCAAAGAGATAAGAGAGGGTCAAATGTACAGAAGCACGGCTCAATACATTTCTCTACTGAATATGGGGAATAATGTCATGAAAAATTTCCCAAATATGGTCCCATTTCCAGATTGTAGATAACAAACCTGTGGCTGAAATAAAGGTTTTCTCTTTCTTTAATGCTTTCTTTGTTCTGTCTCTACCCTGGCTTTTTCTTGTATCAGAAATATGTGTCTGGATTAGACTATATATGGATTCTGAAAAATGATTTTGTGAAGGGCTAGCCTGCATAGCCTAGATTGTTTATGCATTCTAAATTTTGTATGAGGCATACTGATGCTGTCATGCATCCTCTTTGCCACTGGAATCTTCTGGAAAAGTGAGCCATAGAACAGAGCCAAGGTTTTGTTAGTTCAACATTGGAACTCCAAAGGTTCTACTTCCCATTTTGCGGTGGGTGTTGGGAGGGTAAAGAGACAGCCCACAGTGTAACACTGATAAAAGGAGTTCTGATTCTATTCCAGTGTCCAAAATAAAACTTCACTAGTAATGTGCTTTTATCTTCATTTAGTTATTTTTTGTATATTTTTCAATAGAATGGCACTCAGGATTGGAAGGATTAGTGAGTCATTCTCAAGTAACACTTTTACTATCAATTAAAAATAAACATTAAAGAATCCATCAAGAGCCAGAAGCAAAATAACATAAATTGTATGATTCCATTTATACAAATTGTCTAGAAAGACCACATCCATAGAGATAGAAGACAGATTAGTGGTTGTCTCGAGCTGAGGGTGAGAATGGAAATGACTGCAAATGGGCACAAGGTTTCTTTTTGGAGTCATGGAAATGCTCAAAAAGACGGTGGTGATGGTTGCACAACTCTGTAAATTCACTATGAATCATTGAACAGTCCACCCAAAATAAGTGAATTACGTAGCTTGTAAATAAAGCTGCTTTAAAAATAATAAAAACATACAAAAACCAGGAACTCATCTAGTAGTATTATAGATGAATATCTGAGCCAGGGGAATCCCAGATGAAAGCTGTTGGTAAAATGCTGGTTTCTAAGATAGGCCAGAAAAGCAGCATTCTTTGGCAAAGATTTTTCTTGAATGAGTGTCGTCCACATTACTCCATCATTCATTATAAAAAAGTCCAAAACCAAGAAGTATAGAAAAAGAAAGGTTTTACCTTTCTTTTGTGTGCCACAGCAAAGGCAAAATACAGAACACTCCAGGACTATGTAAATACCTCTTGATAAACAGTACAGGACTTTTTCAGTTGGATTTTATGACTAAAATTTTTGAGCATATGTGCTTTGACTTATTTTCTTAACTGCAATATATATTATTTCCTTACTCAAGAAATGTAATCATTTTCCTAAGGCTTCTTGCTGGATGCAAGAGTTATCATTGCAGGTAAAATTCTATAAGCCCTTCAGGAAAATCAGTCTGGACAGCACCATGCTCCACACATCCCTGTTCGTAGGCAGCATCAAACCTGTTTTTCAGTGAGGCGGTCTACATGCAAATTGGTAACTATTATCTACCCAAATGTATAGAACATTTTGATCTGGAGTTTTAAAGCACAGTTGAATAAAAAGAAAAAAAAATAACTGGTGAATTTTATGAGTAGGTAAAAATTTGAGTTAATGAAGTTTGCTTCTGTGCTTCGTAATGATTTTAACTGCATTGAATTAAGAGGAAGTGGGTTTTTGCCTGCATTCTAGAGATGGCAAAGCAACAGTAGTATCAGTCTGTGGGGGTTAAAAACATGAGTCGGATCCTGGTTTGTTAAAAGACAGCAGGTTTTATTCTTCAATGTTATATTGAAGAATAAAACAACAACAACAAAAAACCCCACCTGGGAACTTTGATTAGTCAGATCCTTGTCACTGTGTTTAAATGCAGGTTGCATGGGTCAGATAGAAAGCCCAGAAAGGTAGTTATGCAATCAAGGGAGTTTTTTGGTTCATGCACTGGAATTGTTTCCAAGGGTAGAAATACAGGGGCAATCTGTGCCACAAGGCAGGGACAGTCAGAGAACTGTTAGGCAAGGAGCTGATGGAATGAATCCTATGAAAGCTGAAAACTGTCACCTGAACTGCAGAGCTCCCACCTGACAGAGTGTAGAGCACACACTGAGCATGGGGACAGATTTTAGAATAATATAGTCATCCAGGAATAGAAAATTTGCTTCCTTTAGGAATTCGTCATTAATTATTGTCACTGCTGTTGTTGTTTTTCAATGTCAAAAATGATGTTGCTCTTTTCAACTCCATAAATGAAGAGCTGTGTCTTCCCAAAATATTCTCCCAAAATGTGTATGTGTGTGCCTGTGTGTCTTATAAATGGTCTCATTTCTGCGTGTTGGTTTTTAATATATAGAATATAAAATTCAGTGATAGGAAAGGGTGGTTTTAAATAAGACTCCAGATTATTTCTTTATCACTATATTTAACATTTGAGTAATTTAAAACCTAACTTAAAAAGATGAATTTCATTTATTGTTTTTCTCATGGCATGTATAAAACATTTAGAAATCCTCTGTGAAAAAGTGTTCTCCAACGTTTGCATGTGATACAGCTATAACTGGCAAGGTACATTGTATGAAGAATCCTGGCTAGAGTTTCTCTATCACCAGAATTTTCTCTTTTGGTGTTTTTAACTGCATAGGTGCCTAATCAATCACATTTCTCAAACTTACTTGATACCTGCCACACACCCTTTCAAATCATAGACGAGAATTCAGGCTTCATTCTTTGGGATTCAGGAAAAGTGCTGAGGTTCAATACTCTAAGCCTGAATTCTAAATCTACTTGTCCACTTGAATAAGTCTCCTTTTCCTCGTTATTTCATTGAGTAGTTATTTGGGTTATGTACTTGCCTTACATTTCCACTTTCATGCAGTGTATTACGCATTTCCTATGAATTTATCCTCTGTGGTTGGAGAATTCCAAGCCAATCAGATTATCTGATCAAGCTTCCACAATTTCATCTGGGTTCAGAACTTGAGCATTAGCTTTTCTTTTCTTTTTTTTTTTTTAATTTTTTTTATTTTTTCAGCATAACAATATTCATTATTTTTGCACCATACCCAGTGCTCCAAGCAATCCGTGCCCTCTACAATACCCACCACCTGGTGCCCCCAACCTCCCACCCCCCCGCCCCTTCAAAATTCTCAGATCGTTTTTCAGAGTCCATAGTCTCTCATGGTTCACCTCCCCTTCCAATTTCCCTCAACTCCCTTCTCCTCTCCATCTCCCCTTGTCCTCCATGCTATTTGTTATGCTCCACAAATAAGTGAAACCATATGATAATTGACTCTCTCTGCTTGACTTATTTCACTCAGCATAATCTCTTCCAGTCCCGTCCATGTTGCTACAAAACTTGGGTATTCATCCTTTTTTTTTCTTTTTTTTTTTTTTTTTACAGCTTTATAAACATATATTTTTATCCCCAGGGGTACAGGTCTGCGAATCGCCAGGTTTACACACTTCACAACACTCACCATAGCACATACCCTCCCCAATATCCATAACCCCACCCCCTCTTCCAACCCCCTCCCCCCATCAACCCTCAGTTTGTTTTGTGAGATTAAGAGTCACTTATTGTTTGTCTCCCTCCCAATCCCATCTTGTTTCATTTACTCTTCTCCTACCCCCTCAACCCCCCATGTTGCATCTCCTCTCCCTCATATCAGGGAGATCATATGATAGTTGTCTTTCTCTGATTGACTTATTTCGCTAACCATGATACCCTCTAGTTCCATCCACGTCGTCGCAAATGGCAAGATTTCATTTCTTTTGATGGCTGCATAGTATTCCATGGTGTATATATACCACATCTTCTTTATCCATTCGTCTGTTGATGGACATCTAGGTTCTTTCCATAGTTTGGCTATTGTAGACATTGCTGCTATAAACATTCGGGTGCACGTGCCCCTTCGGATCACTACATTTGTATCTTTAGGGTAAATACCCAGCAGTGCAATTGCTGGGTCATAGGGTAGTTCTATTTTCAACATTTTGAGGAACCTCCATGCTGTTTTCCAGAGTGGTTGCACCAGCTTGCATTCCCACCACCAGTGAAGGAGGGTTCCCCTTTCTCCGCATCCTCGCCAGCATCTGTCGTTTCCTGACTTGTTAATTTTAACCATTCTGACTGGTGTGAGGTGATATCTCATGGTGGTTTTGATTTGTATTTCCCTGATGCCGAGTGATATGGAGCACTTTTTCATGTGTCTGTTGGCCATCTGGATGTCTTCTTTGCAGAAATGTCTGTTCATGTCCTCTGCCCATTTCTTGATTGGATTATTTGTTCTTTGGGTGTTGAGTTTGCTAAGTTCTTTATAGATTTTGGACACTAGCCCTTTATCTGATATGTCATTTGCAAATATCTTCTCCCATTCTGTCAGTTGTCTTTTCGTTTTGTTAACTGTTTCCTTTGCTGTGCAAAAGCTTTTGATCTTGATAAAATCCCAAAAGTTCATTTTTGCCCTTGCTTCCCTTGCCTTTGGTGATGTTCCTAGGAAGATGTTGCTGCGGCTGAGGTCGAAGAGGTTGCTGCCTGTGTTCTCCTCAAGGATTTTGATGGATTCCTTTCTCACATTGAGATCCTTCATCCATTTTGAGTCTATTTTCGTGTGTGGTGTAAGGAAATGATCCAATTTCATTTTTCTGCATGTGGCTGTCCAATTTTCCCAACACCATTTATTGAAGAGGCTGTCTTTTTTCCATTGGACATTCTTTCCTGCTTTGTCGAAGATGAGTTGACCATAGAGTTGAGGGTCCATTTCTAGGCTCTCTATTCTGTTCCATTGATCTATGTGTCTGTTTTTGTGCCAGTACCATGCTGTCTTGATTATGACAGCTTTGTAATAGAGCTTGAAGTCCGGAATTGTGATGCCACCAACTTTGGCTTTCTTTTTCAATATTGCTTTGGCTATTCGAGGTCTTTTCTGGTTCCATATAAATTGTAGGATTATTTGTTCCATTTCTTTGAAAAAAATGGATGGTAGTTTGATAGGAATTGCATTAAATGTGTAGATTGCTTTAGGTAGCATAGACATTTTCACAATATTTATTCTTCCAATCCAGGAGCATGGAACATTTTTCCATTTCTTTGTGTCTTCCTCAATTTCTTTCATGAGTACTTTATAGTTTTCTGAGTACAGATTCTTAGCCTCTTTGGTTAGGTTTATTCCTAGGTATCTTATAGTTTTGGGTGCAATTGCAAATGGGATGGACTCCTTAATTTCTCTTTCTTCTGTCTTGTTGTTGGTGTAGAGAAATGCAACTGATTTCTGTGCATTGATTTTATATCCTGACACTTTACTGAATTCCTGTACAAGTTCTAGCAGTTTTGGAGTGGAGTCTTTTGGGTTTTCCACATATAGTATCATATCATCTGCAAAGAGTGATAGTTTGACTTCTTCTTTGCCGATTTGGATGCCTTTAATTTCCTTTTGTTGTCTGATTGCTGAGGCTAGGACTTCTAGTACTATGTTGAATAGCAGTGGTGATAACGGACATCCCTGCCGTGTTCCTGACCTTAGCGGAAAAACTTTCAGTTTTTCTCCATTGAGAATGATATTTGCGGTGGGTTTCTCATAGATGGCTTTGATAATACTGAGGTATGTACCCTCTATCACTACACTTTGAAGAGTTTTGATCAGGAAGGGATGCTGTACTTTGTCAAATGCTTTTTCAGCATCTATGGAGAGTATCATATGGTTCTTGTTCTTTCTTTTATTAATGTGTTGTATCACATTGATTGATTTGCAGATGTTGAACCAACCTTGCAGCCCTGGAATAAATCCCACTTGGTCATGGTGAATAATCCTTTTAATGTACTGTTGAATCCTATTGGCTAGTATTTTGGCGAGAATTTTTGCATCTGTGTTCATCAAGGATATTGGTCTGTAGTTCTCTTTTTTGTTGGGATCCTTGTCTGGTTTGGGGATCAAGGTGATGCTGGCCTCATAAAATGAGTTTGGAAGTTTTCCTTCTATTTCTATTTTTTGGAACAGTTTCAGGAGAATAGGAATTAGTTCTTCTTTAAATGTTTGGTAGAATTCCCCCGGGAAGCCGTCTGGCCCTGGGCTTTTGTTTGTTTGGAGATTTTTGATGACTGTTTCAATCTCCTTACTGGTTATGGGTCTGTTCAGGCTTTCCATTTCTTCCTGGTTCAGTTGTGGTAGTTTATATGTCTCTAGGAATGCATCCATTTCTTCCAGATTGTCAAATTTGTTGGCGTAGAGTTGCTCATAGTATGTTCTTATAATTGTCTGTATTTCTTTGGTGTTCGTTGTGATCTCTCCTCTTTCATTCATGATTTTATTTATTTGGGTCCTTTCTCTTTTCTTTTTGATAAATCTGGCCAGGGGTTTATCAATCTTATTAATTCTTTCAAAGAACCAGCTCCTAGTTTCGTTGATTTGTTCTATTGTTTTTTTGGTTTCTATTTCATTGATTTCTGCTCTAATCTTTATGATTTCTCTTCTCCTGCTGGGTTTAGGGTTTCTTTCTTGTTCTTTCTCCAGCTCCTTTAGGTGTAGAGTTAGGTTGTGTACCTGAGACCTTTCTTGTTTCTTGAGAAAGGCTTGTACCGCTATATATTTTCCTCTGAGGACTGCCTTTGTTGTGTCCCACAGATTCTGAACCGTTGTGTTTTCATTATCATTTGTTTCCATAAATTTTTTCAATTCTTCTTTAATTTCCTGGTTGACCCATTCATTCTTTAGAAGGATGCTGTTTAGTCTCCATGTATTTGGGTTCTTTCCAAATTTCCTCTTGTGATTGAGTTCTAGCTTTAGAGCATTGTGGTCTGAAAATATGCAGGGAATGATCCCAATCTTTTGATACCAGTTGAGACTTGATTTAGGACCAAGAATGTGATCTATTCTGGAGAATGTTCCATGTGCACTAGAGAAGAATGTGTATTCTGTGGCTTTGGGATGAAATGTTCTGAATATATCTGTGATGTCCATCTGGTCCAGTGTGTCATTTAAGGCCTTGATTTCCTTGTTGATCTTTTGCTTGGATGATCTGTCCATTTCAGTGAGGGGAGTGTTAAAATCCCCTACTATTATTGTATTCTTGTCGATGTGTTTCTTTGATTTTGTTATTAATTGGTTTATGTAGTTGGCTGCTCCCAGTTAGGGGCATAGATATTTAAAATTGTTAGATCTTCTTGTTGGACAGTTCCTTTGAGTATGATATAGTGTCCTTCCTCATCTCTTATTATAGTCTTTGGCTTAAAATCTAATTGATCTGATATAAGGATTGCCACTCCTGCTTTCTTCTGATGTCCATTAGCATGGTAAATTCTTTTCCACCCCCTCACTTTAAATCTGGAGGTGTCTTCAGGTTTAAGATGAGTTTCTTGTAGGCAACATATAGATGGGTTTTGTCTTTTTATCCATTCTGATACCCTGTGTCTTTTGATTGGGGCATTTAGCCCATTAACATTCAGGGTAAGTATTGAGAGATATGAATTTAGTTCCATTGTATTGCCTGTAAGGTGACTGTTATTGTAAATTGTTTCTGTTCCTTTCTGATCTACTACTTTGAGGGTCTCTCTTTGTTTAGAGGACCCCTTTCAATATTTCCTGTAGTGGAAATTCTTGCAAATTCTTTGGTATTTGCAAATTCTTTCAGTTTTTGTTTGTCCTGGAAGCTTTTAATCTCTCCTTCTATTTTCAATGATAGCCTAGCTGGATATAGTATTCTTGGCTGCATGTTTTTCTCATTTAGTACTCTGAATATATCATGCCAGCTTTTTCTGGCCTGCCAGGTCTCTGTGGATAAGTCTGCTGCCAATCTAATATTTTTACCATTGTATGTTACAGACTTCTTTTCCCGGGCTGCTTTCATGATCTTTTCTTTGTCACTTAGACTTGTAAATTTTACTATTAGGTGACGGGGTGTGGACCTATTCTTATTGATTTTGAGGGGAGTTCTCTGAACCTCCTGAATTTTGATGCTTGTTTCCTTTGCCATATTGGGGAAATTCTCTCCAATAATTCTCTCCAATATACCTTCTGCTCCCCTCTCTGTTTCCTCTTCTTCTGGAATCCCAATTATTCTAATGTTGTTTCGTCTTATGGTGTCACTTATCTCTCGAATTCTCCCCTCATGGTCCAGTAGCTGTTTGTCCCTCTTTTGCTCAGCTTCTTTATTCTCTGTCATTTGGTCTTCTATATCGCTAATTCTTTCTTTGCCTCATTTATCCTAGCAGTGAGAGCCTCCATTTTTGATTGCACCTCATTAATAGCTTTTTTGATTTCAACTTGGTTCGATTTTTGTTCTTTTATTTCTCCAGAAAGGGCTTTTCTATCTCCCGAGAGGGTTGCTTTAATATCTTCCATGCCTTTTTCAAGCCCGGCTAGAACCTTGAGAATCGTCATTCTGAACTCTATATCTGACATATTACCAATGTCTGTATTGATTAGGTCCCTAGCCTTTGGTACTGCCTCTTGTTCTTTTTTTTGTTGTGAATTTTTCTGCCTTGTCATTTTGTCCAGATAAGAGTTTATGAAGGAGCAAGTAAAATACTAAAAGGGTGGCAACAACCCCAGGAAAATATGCTTTAGCCAAATCAGAAGAGATCCTGAATTGTGAGGGGGGAGAAAGGGGATAAAAAGGGGTTCATAAAGAAAGAAAAAAAAAAAAGAAAAAAAAAGAAACTATTAAAAAAAAAAAGCCGATAAAGAAAAAATATAAAAAGAGGAAAAATATATATATATTAGATAAACTATTTAAAAAACGTTAAAAAAAGAAAACGGTAAAAGTTAAAAAAAATTTTAGCAGAAGAAGAGAAAAAGAAAAAAAAATTGAAAAAGAGAAAAAAAATTAAATTAACTGCAAGGCTAAAAAATCATGGGGAGAAAGCCATGAGTTCCGTGCTTTGCTTTCTTCTCCTCTGGAATTCCGCAGCTCTCCTTGGTAGGTGAACTTGGTCCTGGCTGGGTTTCCCGTTGATCTTCTGGGGGAGGGGCCTGTTGTAGTGATTCTCAAACGTCTTTGCCCCAGGCGGAGTTGCACCGCCCTTACCCGGGGCCACGCTGAGTAATCCGCTTGGGTTTGCTGGGTTTGCTTTCAGGAGCTTTTGTTCCCTGAGCGCTTTCCGTAGAGTCCGGAGGATGGGAGTGAAGATGGCGGCCTCCCAGTCTCCGGCCCGGAGGAGCCAAGAGCCCGGGGCCCCACTCCTCAGTGCGCCCTCAGAGAACAGCACCCAATGACTCCCGTCACCCTGGCCTCTGGCCGCGCTCCGAGCTGACCGAGCCTGCGACCGGTTCAAGGCAACCCCGAGCTGAGAGTCACTCCTCGGCTCTGTCTCTGTAGCCGGCTTCCCTGTTCTAATACCGGTAAGCTCTGCGACACTCAGACACCCCGATCCTTCTGCGACCCTGCGGGACCTGAGGCCGCGCTGACCCCGCATGGGCTTCACCCCAGTTAAGCCTCTGGAGCGATGTCCCTCAGCGGAACAGACTTTTAAAAGTCCTGATTTTGCTCCGTTGCTCCGCCGCTCGCCGGGAGCCGGCCCCTCCCCCCGCGGTCTATCTTCCCGTCGTTTTGGATTCACTTTTCCGCCAGTCCTACCTTGCAGAAAGTGGTTGATTTTCTGTTTCTGGAATTGCTGTTCTTCTTCTCTTCAATCTCCCGTTGGATTTGTAGGTGTTTGCAATCTTTAGATAAGCTATTTAGCTGATCTCCCGCTACCCAAAGTAGTCTCAGCCTGCTACTTCTCCGCCATCTTGACTCCTCCCTCCGCTTTTCTTTTTTTTTTAATGAGGGAGCTGTTTGGAAAGACAATACGGCTAGAGAGCAAAACGGCAGGGAAAAATAACGAGCCTAGAAATTTATCTACTGATACACCAGAAGTAATCCACTGAGACAGAACATTAACTAGGAGATCTGATCTTCCTACAGACCCTGATAAAAATAAGGTGGTTTACGAGGCAGTATTCCTATGAATACCACTTCATTGATATATTCCAGGATATAATTAATGCTTCCTATAACATCTGGGAGGTACCACAAAGTGGACAAATACAACTTTGGCAATACTTGGAAGTCCTGTAAAAAGAAGCATCAGCAAAAAATAAAGTAGTATCAGAGATCTTTGTCTATAGTTATGAACATACCAAATGATTATTAATGAGCAGGCCACTGAATTCATTCAGACAATGGGGAGATCACCAGAATTAAACCTCAAGATAAGAGAACAGTATTCAAAAATGGCCACACTGGGGCAGGAAGAAGGAAAGCAGCTAAGTTGTTGAATGAGATGAATCAGTTACTAAATATTTATCATCTTAGTAAAAATAGACTTGGTATTTAATCCTAAAGTCTGAGACTGAATTTGAAAGTTATTACATGTTGACTATTTCCCACTATCACCTTTACCATGCAGAAACCCACACCTGCAGCTGTAGAAACTTAATGTAAACCAGAAGCATTGGGTCATTCCTGAATTAATCCCTATTCTCTCTTTTCTCTCTCTTTCCTTCAGTGATGACTTCCATGACAGTCTTGCTTTGTGTCTAGTTTACCATCTGGACTTGGCTTTGCTTTCAGTTAAATTTCTTCAAGTCTAGAGCCTTGGCTTCTAGATTTGCTTTGGATAGGTTGCTTGTTTGTATCTGATGTTAATTTTGTCTGTGGGTTTTGGCTAGGCATGATGCAGTGCTATCCCTAGTCTTCTCTGATTTATAGCATGTTTAGGCAATTCTTCCCTATATTGTCCTGCCTCTTAGGAAGTGAAATCAGTCACATGTCTAAGTCTGTAGGTGAGCCTACAGAGAGACATCTAATGACCATTCCCCACCCCCAGCCCTGTCTCCACACTTGCTGTGCATGAAGAAAAGTAGGGGACTGCAGGAGTAATAATAATAACTAACATTTATTGAGTACTGACTTTATGCCAGATATCACCTTGTTTAAGCTTCAATAATAAGAACTCTTATTAGGGTCTCTTATTCCATAGTTTTGGAATTTTGGTTCTGCCAGATCTTTGGAGATGTTCCTCTAGAATCAAGGATTTCACAGAGTATGAAATGGAATAGGGAAGAAACTTGCCTGGGAGATGGGATAGCAGTCTTAGCATGTATAGGTGTCTAAACTATGCTGGGAATTTCACACACACACAAAATTGTTTCCCTATATATTTGCATTTTCAGTTCCTGATTAGCAATCTGCCTTTCATAGGATCATTCATCCTTTTTATGTGTTTGATATAAACTAATTATGAAATGTATAATCATTTATGTCACTCTCAGGAAGTCGTGAGTGGTAATAAATAGATCCCCTTTTGTTTGCTTTAATCATGTTTAGTATGATAAGTAGCATTTTTCGAAACTGTGTAACATAGTGGATTCAGGTTATCTAAATTTGGAATCAGAAGCTGAAAAGACTGAAATTGTTTTGAAAATAAAAGACTAGGAGGGTTGAGGCATGCACTAGAGGTAGAGGAGTTCTGGAGGGTCACTGGTTGAGAAAAGTGGTTTCAAACAACTGTGTATTAGCGAATTGTGTCGAAGTAACATGCATGCTGTATATATTTCTCATCTGTATTTTCTTTGAAATCCTGAATAAATGATAAATTGCTCACAGTTGCTTTAGTCTGAGTGGATTCTCTACAATAAATGAAAATCCCTGTTTGGTTTTTTCAAGGATCAGCATGGACTGAAAATATTTTAATAGTGGTCAATTCAAGATATGGATTTAGAGCCTCAGGAATTAGTCAGATTTCAGTAAGAGGGTAGTAGTTAATGTCAGTGATGAACTTCCTTGATGAATGGTGGTATGTAAAGAATAGAGAAGAGGAGAGGTGAAGAAAGGTCTCCTAATAGAGACCTGCATGCACTTTGCAATAGAGTAAAGAATTCTTTCTAATCATATATTTAAAATCTACCTATTTTTGTTTCAATATATGAGTTAAACACTACCCAGGAGCTTTTCTTTACTCCATTTTAGCTCCACATACACCAAAAGTATTTACATAATGAACAGAAGTCATTGCCTACTGTGATATTGTGAAATAAAAATAAATGTGTATTTGGTCTTTGTTCCTGGAACCTAGCACAGAATTTCTAAGACCGTTGGAATCTTTGGAGTCTAAGAGTATCTACTTGAATGCTAATGAGATGACTGGTGGCTGGGTCCCTAGACAGCTTCAGAATTGGGGCTGCCTAGAAAGATAAAGGCATGATTAGAGGGTTGGAACTCTCAGCCCCACCCACCACCTCTGGGGAGGGGAGAGGGATTGAAGATTGACATATTCACCAATTGCCAATGTTTTAGTCTTGCCGATGATTTAATCCTGCCAGTGATTTAATCCTAAATAATGAAGGCTCCATAGCAACTCTAAAAAATGGGATTTTGTGAGCTTCCATGTCAGTGAATGTATTCATGTGCTGGGAAAGTGGTGTACCCCAACTCCATGAGGACAGAAGCTCCTATACTCAGGACTCGTCCAGATCTTACCCAATGTATCTTTTCAGCTGGGTGTTAATTTATATCCTTTGTAATATCCCTTATTATAAACTGGTAAATGTCAATACATATTTTCCCGAGTTCTGTGAGGCATTATAGCAAATTATCAAAATTGAGGAGGGGTTTGTAAGGACTCCTAATTTATAGACAGTTGGTCAGAAGTACAAGTGACAACATGGAATGTGTACCAGGCATGTGAAGTGGGAGCAGTCTTCTGGGACTGAGCCCTTAACCTGTTAGGTCTGCACTAACTCTGGGTAGTGTCATAACTGAATTATAGAACATCCAGCTGGTGTTCAGAGAGTTGGAGAATTGGTGTGGGAAAAAAGCCCACACATATGGTGATAGAAAAGTGAGTACCTTAATAAGATTTCATTTACCCTGAAATAGGCTTTCAGTGATTTCAAGCGGGTATATAAAATTCTTCCTAAATTCTCTAATAACATTCTTTTTGGTATGTGTGGTATTCTCAGCAGTAGGTACTTGCCTTCTTATTGTTTGGCCAGGTAAGAGAAACAATTAAAACAATTTAGAGCAGCAATTAAGAGAGTATTAAATAATATACTGGTTTACTATAAAAGTTTTTTTTTTTAAGTTTAGAAGTTCTTAAATAAGGAATAATATAGGGATATGTGTGTGTGAGAGAGAGAGAGAGAAAGAGAGAGACAGTATAGTGGATAAATATATATAGGTATGTATTTGGAATTAAGCCTTTTAATATATAACATGCTATAATATATATGAGATATATATATATATATATATGACTTTATATATATATATAAAATCATATATAATGTAATATACTTTATGCCAAACTGTTGTTAAGTTTATGAAGTAATGCCCTTTGAGGATGTCAGACAACAGTATAGTTTAAAAATGGATCTATGGAACAAGGGTCCACATTTGTGATACAGTATTAATTCTATTTCACAACAAAAACAGCTCTGTGTGTGTGTGTGTGTGTGTGTGTGTGTGTGTGTAGCCTAGACAATACAAGTATGGTGGAGAGCCTGGTCAAGACACAGAGTTATTTAAGGATTAACAGAATAATTTGCTGGCCTCATTATACTGGAAGATTGAAGTGTAATTGTTGAAGGCAAGGTCCTAGAGGTGAACTATCTGGGTTTGAACCCTGGCCCTTCCATCTACTAGCTGAGTGGAGACTGGCCTTGGGAAGTTAATTGACTTGTTCTTCTTTAGTTTCTGAATAGGTAAAATGAAGATAATTTTTACTGGTACTTCATAGAGTTTTCTGAGAAGCTTACATGATTCAATGTATGTAAAAGCACTTTGCATGGTAACACCATAAGTACACAGTGAATGTTATCTGCTATTATCTGTTCTCCAGGGTAGTGAGACCTGAAAGTACCAGCTATTGTTCTGAGATGCTGCTTTTAGAGCCATCTCAGCTCTATCTTCTTCAATGCCAAAGATGGCAGAAATAAGCCTCAAATAGGAAGCTGTAACATTCATCCCTCAACCTGAGGCCACTGTAATCCTGCCTTGTAGAATAAGTGAGGCATTACACAGCTAAGGAATGTGGGTGTGACATGGGTCATGCCTATGGCTGGAGACATAGGCTGTTTCACTTTGGACAAGTACCTAAATCCATGAACATACTCTGGGTTACTCTAGGTTTCTTCCTGTATCAAAAGGCTATTTATTTCTTTTCCTATTAAAAAAAAAAAGAATAAATGAATGAATGACATTATGGTCAAAGCCTCTAGGTGGCTTTGTGTATCATGGACTATAATAAATATCCCAAGCTGACAGGATCATAATGATCATGGATTTGGATGCTTTTATTGTATATACTTAAAGACTGAGGTGGTAAGACACCTAGCCCTCACCCTTATAGCTATTAAGTGGCAGAACAGTGAGAACCAGATTTTCTGGCTACTGTTCAGTGGGTTTCGGGTACCCCAGGAGCAGACCTAGTTACTGTTCTCTGGTGTTTACAATCTAACTGAGTAAGTGTTGAGGATATATTTTTTATAAGGTAAAATCATGACTTATACAATTGCATATCAAAGATTGTACTGAGCTCATTAATGAGGAACCCATTCAAGTGTAAAAACTGCTTCAACAGAAAATGAAAGACTATCACAAACAGACAATAAAGAATGCCGAAAAAATTTGCTGTTTGATAGAAAACAGACCAGTATACTGGGGGTGTAATCAAGTACAGCTTCAAAAGACAATACCTGTTGCATTTGTATGGATGATAACCATTTGCTTTACCATAAACCCTCCATAAGCTAACTTGTATCTTCACAATGAAGAAGACCTTCTTCAAAGGCAGTGAAAGGTGTAAGTCCTCATAGAATGTGATAACCCCACAGGGCTTTTCTAGAAAATATCCAGTTTCCAGTGATAGGACATTGTTATGGATTGTATCATGCTCCTCCCCCACCATTCATATGTCAAATTCCTAGCCGATCCCCCTCCCCCCCACCTCAAAATATGACCTTATTTGGTGATGGCATATTTACATGAGAAATTAAGTGAAAATGAGGTCATTAGTGTGGGTCCTAATACAATATGACTGGTGCCCTCACAAGAAGAGGAAATTTGGGCACAAACACATACAGAGGGAAGACTTAGTGAGGACACAGGGAGAAGAAAGTCACTCACAAGCCAAGGAGAGAGACCTGGACTATTCCAGGTCTCTCCTCATGGCCTTCAGAGGCAACTAAACCTCCCTCTTTCAGATTTCTAGCCTCCAGAACTATGAGATATAGTCCCACATCAGGCTCCCTGCTGGGTGTGGAGCCGGCTGAAGATTCCTTCTCTTTTTACTTCTGCCCCTTCCCCACTCTCTCCCCCTCTAAAAAAAAAATAATAATAATTAGTCATAACAATAACATAAGGCAAAGCATGGTAGTGGCAAATGCTATAAGATATATACAAGGGGCCAATATGTTTGCATATAAAATTAGTATATTGCTGAAAATGTTCCAAAACAATTACTACAGTCTATTTCTAATTTACTTCAATAATATTTATTTATCCAATAATTGATAAGCACTGTTCTACAGACTTTCACATATTTTACTTGATCATGTCTCCATCCCTGAGAGGTAGAAGAGTTTTATCCAGGTTTTCCAAAAGGAAGTCTGAAGCTTAGGAAAATTAAAGAGCTTTTGCTAAATAAAGAAATTTAACACATGATAAAGCCAAATTGTTAACTTTAATACGTCAACTTTAATTTCTACCACTTGGCCTTATGTTGAAATCAGCACAAGCAAGTTAGACAACAACATTTGCTTAAATATATACAATACCTGTGCTCTTTTTTTTTTTTTTTAAGATTTTATTTATTTATTTGACAGAGAGAGATCACAAGTAGATAGAGAGGCAGGCAGAGAGAGAGAGGGAAGCAGGCTCCCTGCTGAGCAGAGAGCCTGATGAAGGACTCGATCCCAGGACCCTGAGATCATGACCTGAGCCGAAGGCAGCGGCTTAACCCACTGAGCCACCCAGGTGCCCCAATACCTGCGCTTTTAATCTAGCTTTTTACTGCATCAAATCTAGATTAGGAGCATCTGAGTATCTCACAAATTTACTGAGTCTTGGTTTTGTGTTTGGTGCTAGTCACATGTGTGGATAAATGAAGGCTGATGGGACCTTTAAAACTGTTCTGATTTTTCATTATGTTACCTCTGAGTTTTAGATGTCATTTTGTCCTTTCTTGTAAGTAAAATTTTGGAAACTTTGTTATAAATAATCCTTGAATGTTAGAGTTCTGTGCATGGTGGTGGAAGTAGGCTCTCAAGCAAGTCAAGAGAGGGACCAGGTTGATATCTTACATTGATGGTTATGCTATATACTGAAAAATATTGGGGACACTGTCAAGGAAGACAACAACTGCAATCCAAGAAAATACTGGAATTCAGAATGGATCTGTGGGGTCTACTCCTACAGACCATCGTTGGCAATACTTGAATAGGAAGTGTGGGGAAAGAACCATTCCAAACTTGGTTATTTACAAGTTTCATTGCTATTACCACTGGTACATCCCAAATCAGGAATTTAGCTTTTTAAACTTGTTTTGTAAATCTTAAACTTGTTCTGTGGCTTATTATGATACTCAGCTCCTATTATATATTCTCTCATTTTCTTAATAGTATAAACTGAGTGAAGTGTATACAAGTCTAAATCTACCTTTTCCAAAGATCAGTCTCAAATGCTTAATTCTTTTTTTTTTTTCTGCTTTGCTTTTCTCCTAGGCCCTGTAAACTGTTCCGTTCATCCTTGCCCAGCTGCATGTGAAAGTGAATGCCAATTTTGGTTATTTGCATCGATAGGAATGCATTATATAATTTTTGAGGTCTGAGGAGAAGCCATAGGGAAATCAGAAGAAGTTGAAAGTGTCAGGGCAAGTCTTTGGAGATCAGGCAGAAATGCCAAGGCCAAGTGAAATTATGGGAACAACTTGTTAAACTATGATAACAACACAAAGGAAGTGCTCTTAAATGACCTCAAGCAAGAGCCTTAAAGGTTTTGCAAACCAGTAGAATAAAGGGCATGACACTGTGGCGGGGTCAGAACTGAACTAGATTCCTCGAATAGGGCTCAAGATTCTCTGCATACAATTCTGGTGCATAAATATAGAGATAGTGTGGGGAAAACAAATTGCCTCTGTAGATGCAAAGGGCTTGAAAACTATCCAGCACAATTCAAAATTATAAGGTAGAGTAGAAAAAATAAGATTTAGAGCCAAAACACTCAGATTAAAATCCCAGATCTGCCTCTTGCTAGCTGTATTCCTAAAAGCCAGATTACAGCTCTGAGATACAGTTTTTGTAATTTTGATAAAATGGACATTTTATGCCAAGTAGTTTAAACAATGAGCTCATAGGTTGTTTTAAGAATAAAATGAGATAATTTAAACAAAAATATTTTAAGTATCTTGCACATTTGGTTTTTATTATTAATCAAAATAATTTGGATATATGACATCAAAGTATTTGGCAATGTACCTTTTTAGACTAAATAAATTTAGATTTGTTACTATTAATAATAAAATCATTAACTAAACCAGTACCCCTTTCCTTTTTTATTCCAAATATAAAACAAACAGAACATAAAAACAGAATGGTATGCCCCGATTCACTGAATTTTCTGGTCATGTTAGAACCGACTTCAGTCAAAAAAATGCACATACTCATTTCTTTTTTTTTAATATAGTTGACACTGTATATATAGATTCCTGCCTTGTACTGAGTTTAGTGATTGAAAATGGAGCTAATATATATTGAAAGCTATGCTTGGCACCGTTCTGGCACCTTACTGTCTATATATCTAATCCTACTCTGACCTATAACATCTAACATAGTTCTCATCCTTTTATTTTCAGTGTAGATGCTGAGACTGGGAAGGGTTAAATAACTGGCCCAGAAAGACCCAGCCCTAAGATGTGATCTAAGTAGAATAAGAATGGGGAGGTTGAATAAAAGCAAGATTAACAAACATTAAAGAGGGCAATACCACATTTCCAAGTACTGTATTAGTGATCTCAGTGATCTTGAAATCAAACTTTAATAACAACCAGAAATGCATAATAATAAAAATATGCAATGAATTAAGAGAAGACAGAATGTAAATGACTATATTATTGAAATAATCAATAATTTATTATTGAATCACACATTGTTAAAGAAAAATATGACTGTATAATGCATTGTTGCTAGAAGTCAAGGGAAAATTAGTATGTCCTCTAAAGAGTAGACAAAGAAAAAACAGCAATTTCTCCCAAGTGTGTTAGTTTGAGAGAGTACTTGGACTAAGACAATGATTCTCATGGCAGTAAGGATGAGGCAGCAGAGGGGCTTTACCACAGAAGGCATTCGTTCATATCAGAGTATCCTAAGGATATTCAATATAGGTGCCTTTTATTTCTGATTCTCCCTTCTCTCTCATCCTTTTCTTCTGCCCTTCCACTTTAGAGGCTACACTGGAAGTAATGACAAGTCCGCTACTATAGTACTGACCTACTATGTCTAGACAATGTGTCAGGCTCTTTCATATTATACAAATCAATGCCTGTGAGGCCCGCCCCACCCCAAACAAAGTCATTCTTATCAGGTGTGACATAGAGTACCTCAGAGAAGCCAAGGTTAAAGGCGAAACTTTTTTGGGGAGAGAGGCCAAATTCTTTATTATATACTGATCATACTGATCAACATTCATTTTAAATATTCTGATTGCTGGTCTCTCTGTATGGAAAACTCTTTTTCTAACTCCTCCTATTTCTGTCATACATGCATCTTTCATGTTGTAGCTCCAACCTCAGCTCTCAGGAAGGGCATTCTTTGCCTGCCATTATATAAAGAAGATCCTCCACCCTACCTCATGTATGTTGTCATTATGGCACCACCAGTTCATTTCCTTCATACCAATTATTTGTCTCCTTATTTATTGTCAGAATTGTGACTAAAATGTAAGCACAACAGGGGCAGAGATTTGTCTTTTGTTTTCTATCAGTCTCCTATAATTAGAACAATATTAAAGCACCTATTAGTGCTCTGTATATTGTTATTAGAAAGGTGCTTATTATAATGTAATGAAAAGCAGAGACAGGGCACCTGGGTGGCTAGTCGTTTAAGTGTCTGTCTTCTGTTCAGGTCATGATCCTGGGGTCCTGGGATTGAGCCACAAGTCTGAGTAGGGCTCCCTGCTCAGCAGGGAGTCTGCTTCTCCTTCTCCATCTGCCTCTCCTCATCTCTCTCTCAAATAAGTAAAATCTTTAAAGAAAAAAAGAAAAGCAGAGAACAAGAAGTTTCTTGAGTTTGAATCTCAGCTTCAATGCTTTCTAGCTATATGACCTATTTGAAATCTCTGTGCCTCAGTTTCTTTATCCATAAAATGGGAATAACAGTGACAACTATCTTGTAAGATTTAGGTGAATTAATATATATATGGTATTTTTTAAAATCCCTGGTAAATAATTATCATTTTAATGTATGAATGAAAAAAATGGTGCTTAAAAAAATTATTTAGGGCACCGGGGTGGCTCAGTGGGTTAAAGCCTCTTCCTTCAGCTCAGGTCATGATCTCAGGGTCCTGGGATCCAGCCCCACATCAGGCTCTCTGCTCAGCAGGGAGCCTGCTTCCCTGCCCCCCTCTGCCTGCCTCTCTGCCTACTTGTGATCTCCATCTGTCAAATAAATAAATAAAATCTTAAAAAAATAAAAATAAAAAAATTATTTATCCACATGCAAAAGAACAAATTATACCATATTCAAAAAGTAACTCAAAATTCTTATATTTAGAGTTCAAGATCTGAATGTATGTGTGTATGTGTGTACACATCTCCCATTGGACTCATATACTCATAGTGCCCACTTGGGATACCTTGAGATCAGCAGTAAGGATAATAACTGAAATTAATTAAATACAAAATTTAAATCCATGAATTTATATTTATACTCAAAAAATTTTAAAAAAATGTAAGAAAGTATATCATTAGTCATCTTTAGAAAATGCAAATGAATCAAGAAAATGAAACAATCATTTTGATGATTGGTGAACAAAGGAAAAGTGTTTCTGAAATTTCTCTAATCAGGTCGTCCTATAAAGTTACAGAATTGAAGGATAAAAAATGAGTTTTTGATCTAATTGTAAATATGCTTTCTAAATGTGTGTCTTATAGGAACATGATTAAAAAGAAAGAAAAAACAGTAAGATACTCCTGTAACCAGTGTATAATAATACCTAGTGCAGTAAACATTAGCTCACCTTGTCTTTTCTCCTTTTTTTCTCAAATTATTGTTTTGCTATAAAACACAAGGAATTAAAGGAATTAATTAAGATTAATATGGAATAGGGAAAATATTCTTGAAGCAGTAGCCAAAGACTATGTGTTCTATTTTCACTCAGCTGCACGTTATATGACTTTGGTCAAGTCATTAATTCTTGAGCTTCAATGATCTGCTGATAACATAGAGATAATGATCTTTTCTTTCGTTGCCTCATCATTTAGTTGTGAGAAATAAAATCATATTTGTGAAAGCTTATCGCAGAACTCTATAGATGGCCTTTAACTGGCAGGTCATTTTTGCTTTTTAGCATTTATTAAAGTGTTTATGTAGGGTGAACCTAAGTCTTATTGGGTCTTTGCAAGGTAGGAAAACCACAAAATGTGGCATTTAAAGCCAACCATAGGACACTAACCTGTACTTTTTAGGAAATAACTCATTCAAAAGTTGCCATTGAGGGCGCCTGGGTGGCTCAGTGGGTTGGGCCGCTGCCTTCGGCTCAGGTCATGATCTCAGGGTCCTGGGATCGAGTCCCTCATTGGGCTCTCTGCTCAGCAGGGAGCCTGCTTCCCTCTCTCTCTCTCTCTCTGCCTGCCTTTCTGTCTACTTGTGATCTCTCTCTGTCAAATAAATAAATAAAATCTTTAAAAAAAAAAAAGTTGCCATTGATCAATTACGGTTGTGAATTTTACCAAAAGAGGGAGAACTATAATGGAAGAACATCAGCTACCCATTTTAATAGACTTCATCATCACGGGGATACTTCAATTTAAGTAGCATAGATCAGGACTAATTTCCACATTTCTGACCGCATGAATAGAAACCTATTTTTCATTGTATTTCTTAGCATTTATTTTCGATTGGTTCTCTCTGCCTAATACATCATTTGCAGGAGGTAAACAACCTACAAAATAGGGTAAAAAGGAAAAGCTTGTTAAATACTATGGACGAGAACATTCATATGGAAATGTGAAAGTTAATGAAACCTGTTTGGCAATTGCAGTGCTAAAGTGAGCAAAAGCATCATGACCCATCTGTCATCATCCATAATGACTAATACCATGTTTCAGGTACTGTATATAAAGCAATTTCCACGCAATTAGCTGTGTTCTCTTTCATTTAGTAGGTACCCTCCTGAGTTAAAGCAACTTTATTTCTAACATTATTGTCAAAGATCCATTAGAGTTTCTGATTAAAAAGTACCTCCAGGTTGAAACATGGTAGTTTAGGTTTCAGCTTGAGATAGTTTTCTTTCTTTGAGTCTTTTAAACCTCAGCGATACAAATTATGTGGCTTTAAAATGATATATGGGTTCAAACACCTTTCAGAACTCATTAATAAGTTCCAAAATGAAAATAGCTTGTTTCTTAGTATACACTTAGCAAACATACTAGACAATTTTGTACAGTCTTAACTCTTTGAGCAGCAAAAGCAGGTTTTGTCCTAATATGACAAGAATACAAATCTTTACATTCTTGATTTTAAAGATAAGTAAAACTGTTAAGTTCCCTCTTGTCCCCTGAAGTACCTTTTCTTTGCCTTTCTAACCAATATCAGCAGCAAACCTATCCTTGACCTTGGATCAAAATGCCTGGCATCAGTGATGGATGCTGTCAGACAGCAAAGATGGAGAGCTTTTTTTTTTTATTATTATTTTATTTTTTTAAAGATTTTATTTATTTATTTGACAGAGAGAGATCACAAGTAGACAGAGAGGCAGGCAGAGAGAGAGAGAGGGAAGCAGGTTCCCTGCTGAGCAGAGAGCCCGATGCGGGACTCGATCCCAGGACCCTGAGATCATGACCTGAGCCGAAGGCAGCAGCTTAACCCACTGAGCCACCCAGGCGCCCAAAGATGGAGAGCTTTCCAGCTTGTGTTGGCAGTAAGTATGCCTTGTGTGTGGGTGTGTGGGCGGGGTTGCATCCTGAGTAGGACCACCACCTTCCTCTCCCATCCTCTCCTTGTCTCCTCTCTCTTAGCAAGTGTTCAGGTCTTTTTTGATGAAGGTGTTTTAGTTTTTTTGGTGTTTTTGTTTTGTTTTGTTCCTTTCCCCTAGAAGGGGATAAACAGGTTATTATTTAAGACTCTTCTCATACCTGGACTATTTTTAATACAAAAAGACTGCCTCACCCAAACCAATTTCCAACTCTTTGTATCATGTAAAAGGCAATTGCTTTAAAAGTTTTCAAATTTGAATCATTACATTAAGATTTAAAAACATTATTTTTAATTTTAAGTAGAAAGTCTCTTAAGTTGTTCTTCAAGTAACCAACTGCTGCTTCACTCACAGGCAAACTTGTGTTTACCATGGTGATACCTTCTTACAAAAGTTTTCACTTGCATTTTCATTTACGTTTTCAAAGTATCTGCATCACTAAGTTTATAGGACCCCTACGTTTCAACTTTGTAGGCTATCTGGTTGGAAGATTTAGAGACAAAGGTGTAAGAAATATAGGTCTAGTAGCAAACATATATTTTAAAATATACTTTCTCTAGCTATAAAAGGTCTAAATTTTTTTTATTTTGAAGTAAACCACTAAATTAATGTACATAAATTTATATTCAAAAATGTAATTTTCAGTATGTTTCTAAATGATGCTATGTATATTATCTCTTTTATTTAATTCACACTATCATTTACATCATTTTTATGATCTCAGCAGTTCTATATATTTTGGGGGGGACTTTGTGTGTGTTATATACTTTTCTGGAGGTGTTATGATCAGTAAGCTCACAGTCAAGTGAGTAGACCAAAGCTTAGTGTTCTCAAACATTTCTTTAAAAAGATAGAAACCAATGTATCTGTATATATTAAATGACGAGGTAATATAACAAATCAAGTTGAGAGTTGGAAATAAGTCTTTATTCTTCATTTGAAATTTTTGAAGCAATATTTATGCTTAATGAAATCATAACTTAGGATGACCTGCTTTTGGTGTCATATTCAAGAATTTAATAGCAAGATCCACATCAAAGAGCATTTTTCCTGTGTTTCCTTATAGGAGTTCTATTGTTTCAGATCCTCACTTAAGTCTTTAATTCTTCTATTATAGATTTTATTTATGTATGTGTGTATTTTTGACAGGGAGAGAGCATGAAAGCAGGGGAGTGGTTCAGGGAAAGAGAGAGGGAATCTCAAGCAAACTCCATACTGAGCATGGAGCCCCATGCAGAACTGGATTCCACAACCCTGATATCATGATCTGAGCTAAAATCAAGAGTTGGATACTTAACTGACTGAGCCCCCCAGGTGTCCCATCTTTAATCCATTTTACTTAAGTTCATTTTTGTGAATTTTATAAAATAGGGACTAAGTTTCATTCTTTGGCATGTAGATATTTAATTTTCCCAATACCATTTAATGAAGAGAGTATTCTTTTTCCATTGTGTATTTTTGGTGCCCTTATCAAAGATTAGTTGACCATATGTGGATTTATTTCTGGGTTCTATATTGTATTCTCTTTATCTATATGTCTATCTCTATGCCAGAACTATACTGTTTAGATTATTACAGCATTCTAATATAGTTTAAAATCCAGAAGGAACAATGCCTTCAGCTTTGTTCTTCTTTGTCAAGATTGCTTTGGCTTTTCCAAAATTTTTTATGATTCTGTGCAAATTTTAGAAATGTTTTCTCTATTACTCTGAAAAGTGCCACTGGAATTTTTAGGGAATGCTTTGAATCTGTAGGTCCACTTGAGGAATACAAACATTTTTGCAATATTTCTATGAACATGAAGTATCTTTCCATTTATTTGTCTTTAATTTATTTCTTCAATGTCTTATAGTTTTAATGTACAGATTTTTTACCTCTGTGGTTGGATTTATTTCTAAGTATTTTATTTTTTGATGTTTTCTAAATGGGATTGTTTTCTTAATTTCTTTTCAGATATTTAATTGTTAGTATATACAAAGACAACCGATTATTGTATATTGATTTTGTATCCTGCAGTTGTATTGAATCTTTTATCAGTTCAAACAGTATTTTGGTAGAGTCTTTAAGGTTTTCTGTATATCAGATGACATCATTAACCAACAGAGACAATTCTTGCTTTTCAATTGGGTGACTTTTTATTTCCTTTTCTTGCCTAATTGTTCTGGGTAGGACTTCCAGTACTGTGTTGAGTAAGAGTGGTGAGAATGGGCACTCTTGTCTTGTTCCTGATATTAGGAAGAACTTTTAAAGCATTTTCATTGAGTATGATGTTGGTTCTGAGCTTGTCACATACAGCTTTTGTTATGTTGAGCTACATTTTTCCTATACTTAATGGTTGAGAGTTTTTAATGATGAAAGTGTATTGTATTTTGTAAAGTGCTTTTTCGGCATCTCTTGAGGTTATCCTACACTTTTTTTTTTAAAGATTTTATTTATTTATTTGACAGACAGAGATCACAAGTAAGCAGAGCAGCAGGCAGAGAGAGAGAGAGAGAGAGAGAGAGGAGGAAGCAGGCTCCCTGCTGAGCAGAGAGCCCTATCCTACACTTTTAATTCTTCATTCATTTAATATGGTGCATTACTTTTATTGTTTGATATGTTGTTGATATGTATGTTGGTAAATCCTATATGATCATGGTGTCTGATCCTTTTTATATGCTTTCAAATTGACTGCTAGTATTTTGTTGAGGATTTTTGCATCTATATTTACCCGAGATAATAGCTTGTAATTTTCTTTCCTTGTAGTGTTCTTATCTGGCTTTATTAGGAGGGTAATAATGCTGACCTCATAAAATAATTTTGGAAGTATTTCTTTCTCTTCAATTTTTTGGAAGAGTCTGGAAAAGATTGTCACCAGAACATTTTTAAATGTTTGGTAGAATTCACCTAGGGACTCATCTGGTCTTGGGCTTTTTCATTCTTAGTTATTATTGATCTGTTCAGATTTTCTATTTATTCATGATTCACTCTTGGTGGGTTGTAGGTTTCTAGGAATTTATCCATTTCTTTTAGGTTTCTAACTTATTGTCAGGTAATTGTTGATAGTCTCTTACGATCCTTTGTATCTCTGTATATAATTTCTGTATCTTTTCTTTAATATTAATTTTATTTACTTGACCTAGTGGATTATATGTTAATCTTAATTTTGTTGAACTTTTTGGCTCTTAATTTTGTTGATCTTTCCTATTGTTTTTCTAGTCTCTATTTCATTTACTTCTGTTCTGGTCTTTGTTATTTCCTTCATCATGCTAACTTTGGGCCTAATTTGTTTTTTCTACTTTCTTGATAAGTAAAATAAGGTTCTTTTTGAGGTATTTCTTTTTTCTTAATGTAGGCAGTTATCACTATAAACTTCCCTCTCAGAACTGCTTTTGCTGTATCCTATAAGTTTTGGAATGTTGTGATCCTATTTGTTTGTCTTAATATGTTTTTTACTTCCCTTTGGTTTTTATTCTTTCAGTCACTGGTTGTTCAGGAGTGTGCTTTTTAATTTCAAAGTATTTGTGATTTTCCACATTTTCAATTTCCCAGTTTTGGGGTTGATTACTAGATGTTTGTTAGTTTCATTTAGCCATGTCATGTTTGCCTGACTCTTCAAGAACCATGTAGTCTTGTTTTTGTATCTGTGCATTCAAGGAAGCTCATATCTCTTTTAGTGTTTACAGACTGGTTTTAACATGTTAATATTTCTTCTGTCAGGTCCCAGGCTGATGGTATTGTTTCTAATCACAGTAGAACAGGGTTGGAGCCAGTCACATAGCTGATCCTTGGTCCACACATGGGCTCTGTGTTTGGCAGGCTTGCTACCAGGGGTTTGGATTGGTATAGATTTTGTCTGGTCTATGGGTGGATAGGATACCTTTCAAAACCTTGGTTGGTAGGGATGACACTGGGACAATGGTATGCTTTGAGGTTTACAGACAGTGGGCTTTTACCAGGTACATGAATGTGTGCAGCTCCTTCTGGATCTCTAGCCCAGGAGGGCTTCTGATATGTCACAGGGCAAGTCCTTGGGTGGGTGGAACTGGCCCTGACCACAGCTGAGAAGGACTAGAACAGAGTCACAATGTGGCTTCAGAAACTGAAAGTCTAAAAGTCTATCCCTTAAGGCATGGATAGATATGCTCCCTTCCATGTTCCTGAGTGGGTAGGACTGCTCCCAGGCATAGCTGTGTGGGTTGGGGTTGGCCTACTTTAGGATTCACAGGTGACTGATGTCAGTGTGCATTCTTCCTTCAGAGACACATTAGGATTTGTCTTCTTTTGGGTCCTGGAGAAGTGTGGCTGAGGGGTGGGAGCTGGGTTATAGGACTGCTTCAAGATGTGAATCAGGGATGCCCAGGTGGCTCAGTTGGTTAAGTGTCTGGCTTTGGCTCAAGTCATGATCCCAGGGTTCTGGGATTGAGTCCTGCATGAGGCTCCTTGCTCAGCGGGGAGCCTGCTTCTCCCTCTGCCTGCCCCTCTTCCTGTTTATGCTCTCTCTCTCTGACAAATACATAAATAAAATCTTAAAAAAAAAAAAAAAGATTTGTATCAGACGGAGATCTATGGGTTTGACTCCAGGGGCATGGTTGGGCTGGTCAGGCATTTCTCCCTTTACTGTCCAGGGTCATCTGCCCCTTAGCTCTTAACATTTTTCTAACCCTGAAAAAATTTGTCTGTATACTGTCATACACCTTTGGATCCTCAGTGACTTTAGAGAAAAATAAATGTTATGATTTATTTTATAAGCACATGGAGATCAATAGAGAGTACAGATTCTATGTTTGGTTCTACAAAGTTATTCTGAAAAAAATCGGTTGAAGTCCTGACATGGTGCTTAAAATGTCAAAGAATATATATTTTCACTTTTGACAGGGATTGTCAATGCCAAGATAGAATCCAGGGGATAATATATGTCTGTGTCTGAGTCTGATATAGATTCTCTATGCCCAACATCTGAAAATTAAAACAACTTTAAATGTCACATCATTTTCTTGATCAATCTGAAGAAAATCAATTTCAGAAAAAGATAGCTTATAGTAGTCTATAAAATCTTAGGAAGAACTGGCAGCTATGTCATAGTTTGTCACAAGATTCTTTGAATTGGAATAGTGAATTCAGCATATTTCTCTGCTGAAAACTTAATGGCAAAAACCTATGTGAGTCTGGTCGGAGAGAGAATGTGTACATGTGCCTTCTTTCAATGAGAGTAGAGTGGCTTATTGTAGTATCCTTTCTGGCCACTGAAAGTAAGAATATAACTAACAAAAGATTCCAAGAGATTGATGACACCAGGAAAGTCACTAATTTACACATATTTTTGCTTCTACCACCTATTAATAAGCAATGACAGACTTTGGAAACATATAATTATTAAGATTAAAAAAACATATTAAGGGGACGCCTGGGTGGCTCAGTTGGTTAAGCAGCTGCCTTCGGCTCAGGTCATGATCCCAGCGTCCTGGGATTGAGTCCCACATCGGGCTCCTTGTTCTGTGGGGAGCCTGCTTCTCCCTCTGCCTCTGCCTGCCACTCTGTCTGCCTGTGCTCGCTCTCTCCCTCTCTCTC